>NC_135498.1:134060729-134188229 GCF_052857255.1 Amblyomma americanum | reverse complement strand
TCTTGGATAGTCAAAATGAAATCAAGCAGAAGCTAACTGCTATTGAAAAGTACCAAGCAGACAATAAGGCCGCTATGGCTAATATGAATGCGCGTATGACCAAGATTGAAGCAATTATTGACAGGTACGAAGAATTACGCAGTAGCGTTGCAGAGTATAAGTCGACCTGTGATTCATTCCAGGCTAACTTAGCATCGTTGGTACACAAGGTGGACGATCTTGAAAACCGTAGTCGGAGGTGTAACTTAATTTTTTTTTGGCGTTGACGGAGATGACGCGCGGGAACCATATAGAAAATCTGAAGAGCGTGTTGTCAATCTGTGCACTTCAGTATTACAAGTCTGCGAGCTGGAAATAGAAAGGGCACACCGACTTGGCAAATTTAACGCTGACAAGCAACGCCCTATAATTGTCAAATTTTGTTCAGATAAGGACAAACAGAAAGTTCTGCTGGCGGCTAAGAAATTGAAGGGTACTAGAATTTCCATTTCGGAAGATTTTTCTGAGCCATTGCGAAAGAAAAAAAGAATGCTTCTAGAATATGCGAAGGAAAATCAGTCCAACACAGATAAAGGGTACGTAAAGCAGGGTACGTAAAGCGTGACGTAGTCTACTTGCATGAAATGAAGTACGTTTATGACGAATCCATGGGGAAGGTTGTGCGAGTTTGACAAAGCCGAGAGAAAGGCGCGTTGTTATCGTTCCTTATCGTTAACTGCAGAAGCCTCCGAAACAAAACAGATGAATTTTTCAACTCGGTTGACATGAGCAAACCATCTGTAATTTTGGGCACTGAATCGTGGTTAGATGGTAACGGTAGGGATTGTGATGTATTTCCTAGCAACTACGTTAGCTATAGAAAAGATAGACTGTCACGGAGGTGGTGTGCTCATTATTGTTGATCAAAATATACAGTCGCAGATGTTATGCAAGTCAGATAATTCTACTGAGGCGGTCTTGGTGCAACTTCGTTTGAAAAATGGAAAATCACTGGCGGTGTGTTCCTTTTACAGGCCTCCTGGCAGTAAGGTACAGGTTTTAACTAAGCTAGTGGAAGATGTAGAAGTGAGTAATTATGACTCCTTAGTGATCGGTGGTGATTTTAATTTGCCCAAAATTAATTGGTTGCAAAATGCATCAATACCTAATGTGTCTAGTGCGTCAGCAAAAGAATTGAAGTTATACAACTCATTTGCGCTATCGCAGTTGGTGTGCCAACCTACTCGTGGAAGCAATGTGTTAGACTTACTTTTTACTAATTTGCCTTTGGATACGCAACCTGTCCTGATCTTGCCAGGCATAAGTGACCATAACGCTGTTTTGTGCAAGCTAAAATTGGAGTACATTAAAGTCGCTAATAGCGCAGGTAGACGGATATACAGCTATCGAAAGGCACAAGTCGATGAAATCTCGTTGTCACTCGACTCGTATTACGACGTATTTGAAACATTGTCAGAGTCGCTTAACGCAGACGAATTGTGGTGTTTACTTAAAAAGAAGATTTTCGAGTTGCGTGACCAATTCGTCCCGGCATGGGTACTGACGGCAAGGCGGGCTAGAAGTAAGCCATGGTTCACGAGGGAAGTTCGTAGAGCACTGGGGAAAAAAATCAAGTATACAAGGCGTACAGGAAGAAGCCGACACCCCAGAAAAAGCAACAATTGCAACAAGCCACAAATGAGGCGAATTCTGCAATATCACACGCGAAAGGTATTTTTTATGCTTCTTTTCATTCTAAGTTAAAAAGCAACCATAGAGAATTCTGGCAGTTTATCAAGAAGAATAGAAAAGACGAAGAGTCATTTCCTGTGCTCGAACACAATGGGCCTCTTGTGCATGATAGTCTAGATAAGGCAGAATGTTTTAGCTCGTTCTTCGGTTCTGTTTTTTCTGCGCGCGCAACTAATACTGATTCAACATTTCACTACGGGCTTATCGGAGGGGAACCAATGAATGACATCGTATTCGACAGGACGGTTATTCAACTACAACTTGAACGTTTAAGTACCACTAGTGCCAGCGGTCCCAATGGCTTGCCGAACTATCTGCTTTCCGCTTGTGCAGGCCCGTTGTCTAAATACGTTTATGTGCTCTTTGCCAAATTCTTGACATGCGGAATGTTGCCTATAGACTGGACAATTGTCAATGTTGTTCCTATTCCGAAGTCAGGACCTCGAAAATCTATGTTTAATTATCGACCGGTGTCCTTGACTAGCGTAGCTTGCAAGATCCTTGAGCATGTACTTTTTAGCAATGTCAGGACTCACTTAAATTTATTTTCCTTGTTGATCTCTCAGCAACACGCATTTCGAAGTGGTTTTTCTTGTATTACTCAGCTTACAGAATTAACGCACGACCTAGCATCCACTCTTGACAAAGGGGGCTGTGTAAATAGCATCTCTTTAGATTTCAGGAAGGCTTTTGACCTAGTGCCCCATTCTTTACTACTTGAAAATTTATCGTGGTACAACATAAATAAAACGGTTGTTGAATGGATAAAAGAATACTTAAATTGTAGGACACAACGCGTAGTCGTTGGAGGTAGGCTGTCGCATGGTGTTGATGTGGCATCGGGGGTGCCTCAACGTTCAGTTTTGGGTCCGCTATTGTTTTTGTTATACATGAATGGCATTACCGTTGGCATATCGTCTTTCATCCGATTGTTTGCGGACGACTGCGTTCTGTATCGCGTTATGAAAGGTCCCGATGATTATAATGAACTACAGACGGATTTAGACAAGGTTGCAGAGTGGTGTGATAAATGGGGCATGAGTATAAATCTTGATAAAACTGTGCAGATGTGCTTCACGAGACAAAGGTAACCAAATGTATATACATATAACATTAACGGGACAAATCTTGCATCCGTGTGCGAATATAAATACCTTGGGGTGTACTTGACCCCTCAACTATGCTGGCACTGTCATGTTAACTATATAATTGCTAAGGCGTATAGAGTTCTTGCTATGCTACGTAGAAATGCGAAGTGCTTTCCTTTAGAAGCAAGGAACCTGCTTTACAAGATTAACATAAGACCAATACTGGAATATGCTTGTACTATCTGGGACCCGTGGACTGCGACAGACATAAAGAAACTAGAAAGAGTAGAAAGCTTAGCAGCCCGTTTCGTGGTTCAAAATTATACTTGGTATTTTAGCGCATCCCAAGCAAAGGAAACATAAGGCTGGAATACACTTCAAAATCGTAGAAAAAATTCAGATTAAAATTTTTGCACAATATATATCATTCTAAAACCGGCCTCAATCGTGATAGCTACATAAGGCCACCGGAGTACACTTCTGGCAGGCGCGATCACCCACTTAAAATTAAAGAGTATAGATGCAGAACGGAGCTTTTTAGGATGTCATTTTTTCCTAAGACTGTCAGTGAGTGGAACAGGTTGCCCGGCGATGTTGTATCGCTATCTTCAAATGATGCCTTTGCTTCAGCAGTATGACTTGCAATTTTTTTTTGTACTTTGTGCTTGCGTCAACACAACCGCTTTGTTTCACTTCGCACATGTACGGTTATGCTCTGCTTCTTTGTTCCTTCTTTTTGTTGTGACGGCGATTTGCCCTGATCTGTATCTTAAATATAAACTGTATTCTATCTGTATTCTATATAAACTGCTGTTTGTCAATGATATATGTACTTCTCCCCTCCCCCCCCCACTGTAATGCCAAACTGGCGCTGTGGGTACTGTGACAAATAAATAAATAAATAAACTTCCGGTCCTTACCTGCAAAAGGCATTTCATGAAAACGCCTTTACCAGAAAGACCAATTCCTAAAAGCCTTCTGCCATAAGACATTTAGCAGGAAGGCTTTGACCCTCAGTTTCTTCACCATAAGGACCCTAAACAACTTTGACCCAAAAGCCTTTACAGTGAAGGCACTCACCTGAAGGCCTTTACCCAGCTGCACCCTTCACCTAGGCCTTCACACAGTTTAACGCCACACTTGGCAGGTTGTCCACAACTCCGTGGGTAGGTGAGCCGCCTGTCAGAAAGGAGACTTCAGGGACGTACGTATGCCCGACATCGAAAAATGCGCCTGCCGCGGGAGCTCAGTGGTCGAGGCACCCGCCTACTGAGCCGGAGTACCCGAAATCGAACCCGACCGCTGCGGCCGCGTTTCGATGGAAGCGAAACGCAAAAAGCGCCCGGGTGCTCTGTGATGTAAGTGCAGGTTTAAGATTCCCAGATGGGCGAAATTATTCCGAGCCCTCCACTACGGCACCTCTTTCTTCCTTCTTTCACTCCCTTCTTTATCCCTTCCCTTACGGCGCGGTTCGAGCATCCACCGAGATATCTGAGACAGTTACTGCTTTATTTGCTTTCCTCAAAAGCAATTCTCATTTCATTTTTGAATTTTATTTTTCGTGCTGCCGTACCGAGACTAAATTAAGCTTGGAAGTGAAGAGACCTCTTATCGACAGAGCAGGCTATAATAAACTAGTTCAGGTCTAGAAGAGATATCTGCTAAGCCAGGACACAGATGTAGTAGCGCATTCAACATTTTACCCGAAAATTACAAAAATAGAGACCAGCAAGCCAATCAGAAACCCTTGCCATGATAAGGAATTTTTGATTTAAACTAGCAGACCTATTATCCAGGCAACAAATAACGCCATGAGTCAACAGCTTATTAAATCTGTCAAACAAACGGAACGTTTTGACTTACTTCCCGAAATTCATAAAGGTCTCGTTGAAGACGCAGCACAAATCTGGAAGATATCGTAGTGAGCCCTAAGCTCGACAAGGAACCCCTGCTGACAAGAGGGTCATGCTCTCAATATAGATGCAAGACATGCAAGCGTTCACACAGCGCCACTACTGCGAGGAGAATCTATCTTCAACATAAAAGCTAGCTTCAACTCTGAGTCGTCTAATGTTATCTACATGTTTCATTGCTTCACCTGTCAGAAACAATATATCAGAGAAACCGGACAATCAATGAGCGCGAGTCTGAATGGCTACCGTACTGACAAAGGAATGAACGTCCAACAGGCAGCTTCAAAATGTTTTATGCAACGCAGTCACAAATTTGACTAGCTCAAAGTATCCTGACAAAAGTAAATAAGCGCGAATAAAGGGTCCCAAAGGCGAAACAAAGAAGTGATAGGAAGGAGCGCTGAACTGACAACTGGATTTATTGAGCGAAACACGCACAATATTGTGACGAAGAAGACGAACTGCGCAGTGGCGCGGGCAGGAGCGCTCGCGCTAGGCCGGTAGCCATTAAATCATCTCATTTCCATCGATCATCGTGTCTCTTTCTTCGGCTCGCCGCCACGTAACAATATATGGGAAGGCAGTGGCAGAGAAAATAAGATGCAATCAACCTCACCTGGTGTAAAGGGTCATAAAAGCGATAAAAAATATAACAGGGTGATAAAGCTAAAAGATGATGAAACCTCAAAAGGAAGGGCGAAAGAGTGGTAATGTGCACTGGATGACATTGTAAGAATTATCATATGATGTAAATACCCATAAAATTTATAGAAATTTATATTAGGAGATCACATGTTATAAAACCGGTAAAATATAACGAAAAAACGGGTAGAATAAATATACATCTAATCAATGGGACAACAACATGTGACATTAACTGTGATATATACGCCGTTCCATACATCAGGTCTACCGCTGTGAAAGGTACGGGAGTAGTCCGGACGGAAAAATAAAGGGAGGCGGATTACTCCGCGCTTCTTCTGTCGCTGAGTGGTTTATGGCACGAGAAAGCGACAGCTGGTCGTCAGCAGTAAGAGTGCATTTAATCAAGCTGATAACAAATGGGTCATCTAGTAAGCTTGCAGGCAAAGCCTTTAATATGTTTCGCTCGCCACAAGGAGCGCACTACTTTTTGGTCGCGGATGCAGGCAGCGCAAACATGAGCACTAGCTTTTACAGCGTAGCGCCTGATGTATGAAACGGAGTGTAGCCATCCAGATCACAATATCTTTATTGTACCATCCCTTTTGATATTTCATCTTTTAAATTTATCACCTTGTTAGGTATTTTATCGCTTTTATGACTATTTACTCCGTGAGATATTTTCTTTTATACCCACACATTCAGGCAAGACTTTCAAAATTTTCGAAAATAAGCTTTTTGGTGTAAGATATGGCTTTTACAACATTTCCCCAGTGTTGGAGGACACCAGAAAACCAGTGAATCATTTGAAGTAGCAGGCTGGTCAACTATTATATAATAATTATTTTAACTAGTAGAGTTATGCGCCTAGTTGCAATTACAGGGTTTGTAGCCACTCGTTAGTATTAGCCATATCAGTTTTTAGAATTTCAAAAATGTGATTAGTCGTGGCCCTGTGGCTCGACAAAATTTTCCTTCTTTGACTAGTTACATGAACTGGAAAGGTTGAAGGGTATATGCTTGGGCTTGTTGGTTCATAACTTCAAGGTGAAAAACGTAGCGCAAAGAAACGAGGACACAGAAAGACAGACAACACACGGCGCTTGATGAAAGCGCCGTGTGTTGTCTGTCTTTCTGTGTCCTCGTTTCTTTGCGCTACGTTTTTCACCTTGAAGATGGAAAGGTTGCTTTGCTTGCATGCTTTTCGAAAGCGCATGTATTTTGGCACAATTTGGCGCTTTACACCACGTGACGTTGATTGCATCTGATTACCTCTGCCACTGCCTTCGTATGTTACGTGCGAGTTTTGCTCAATAAAAGTCACTTTTCAGTTCGGCGCTCTTTCCAATCCCTTCTTCGTATCGCCTGCGGGCACCTTCGTTCACGCTGCATTTCTAAAGTCAGGACGGACCAATTAGCCGAGCGAAATGTTCTACTTTAAAGTATTCATTTTCCGGTGATCCTTAATATCTGCAAAGAATAGAAAATGTACACAGGCATTCCTATTCGTAAATTTAAAACCTTACAACAAGCCGGAAACAACGGGTCCAAAGGAAGCTTTTATCCGGTATATTTCGGCACTCACTCAATTATTTAAACCTGTATTGCACGTTGTCAAATAACCCCCCCCCCCCAAAAAAAAAATGCTGGTGGTTTAGCTCTTGTTAAACCAGTAGTGACGCGATAGGCACAGCTGGCCGGGGGTTGAACTTGCTCAGTTGAACTGCAAAGTCAACTTCAAGTCAACTGCAAGTCGCCGCTCCGTTTCACCGGGCGTTCCTTCTTCATCTTCGTCCCACTTGACACGGCGGACGCGCACAGCTGTGGCAGCTCGGTTCCGCCGGCGAGCCGTGCCGCCGGCAGCAGCAGCTGCTCCGCACCACGTGGCTGTTCACGTTATCAACCACGCTATGAACCATGTGATCAGACACGGCACCGCGCCGCCGGCAGCTACTCCGCACGACGTAACTAGCCACGGCGCCACCACGCTGAAGTCTCGAAATGCTACCGTAATGTAGCTATCGCTACAGAAAATCTACAGCGGCCTTCTCTGTACTTCATATCGCCTCTATGTCATTGCTTTCACCCCTGTGCCCTTTTTCTTTTTTATTCATTTATTCTTATCCACTGTTAACTGATGCTCTGCACCTCCTGGTACCAGTTCTCAGGAATCCTTGGCTTTCACACTCCTCCCCCCCCCCCCCCTCTTGATTTTGTCGTTCTCTGCACCGCCTATTTATTTCGTTTGCTTGCCTTTATATTTTTCTGCCGTACTGCTTAATTGCTCTCACCTAGGTTTTCTACGTCAACCTAGCCAGTCATGTCCTGCGACTTCTCGCAGCTGCCCGTGCGCGGACACACAGCCCTTCAAGCCCACGTTCACTATCTCTGCACCCACCTTCACTCGGATTCCTTTCTCCTCAACTGGTGCACTTCTTTATCTAAGCTCTGCATGTGAACTGGTTAATGTTATCTAGCGCAAATCCTATAGGCTCATGATTTCTAAGTTCAAGCTCTCCAACACCCTTACTGTTTCACATTCTCCTTCTCCCACTGGAATTTCATCCTCGGAGTGCAGTTATGCTTAAACCCCGCCAATTATGAACACTACCCAGACGACGAGTAGTCCTCTTGTAGAAAATGTATCTAGCACCCGGAGGGTACCCGTCTCTATATCAATATTTTGTCTAAGGTCGGTATGTTTGCCGTGTGTTGAAAAGATATAGGTTTCCACCATGTCAGGCGAGCAGTAAAAACGTATTCACCTCATCCATCGAAAGAACGATTACTCAGAAGTGCACCTGGCCGGCATCTCCACCACATGGCGCTGGCAACAGCGTCCGCTCTCCTGAACCCAAATCATTCTTCGCCGGGACGTAACGAGAGAGCATTCTATTTGTGCACCAGTAGGTTGCAACAGTTTTCCAATGCGACGTAATAGGGCGGCCCCGACGGTGATAGGTCACCAGAACCGATGCAGCTCTGCCTAAAAGAAAATTAGCCCTGTGGCGTGTGTTGGCTGAGAAGGTAGATATCATGAGCTTTATGATGCTCTTGGAGTGGAACAGAAAGCTTAATACATATTTAGAATTCGATTGTACATATCAGTTGTGGAACGTATTGCGTAATAAAAGCGCCAAGGCTGCACTAGTGCTAATCTATGCACAAGCATCAATCTATGCACAGTGGTGGCCGAAACCGCATTATTTGTTGATGCTTGTGTCCCCTTAGACTGCACACGTGGCGTAGTGCGGGACCATTCACACCTTCAGCTTTGGTGTAGTCTGTTGGTCATGGTCGGGAAACATTATAAGAGCGTCGAACTTGAAATTTAACAGATTAAAATAAGAAACGTTAGTGCAAATGATTAGCAGGGAATACGCTAGTAACCTGTAATTAGCGCGCGATGTCGTTTCGGAAACAACAAGGGGCAGTACGCGGGATGATTACAGACCTAGAGAAGAAAGGTGGAATGGCAAGTCTAAAAGTAAAAATAAAAGCAGTTCTTGAACAGCTTCTCAGTGGTCTCAAATTTCGAACAAGTAATAAGATGCTAACTATAGCTAAGGATTGGAACCACATTTCCAAATAATCATGGGAGAGTCAGGTCAGTGAAGAAAAGTGATCCGGCAGATAAGAACTATGTGGCGTGCGCCTGGCGGCATACGGAAATAAAGACCAGCTAAAAACTATATTTTTAATACAAAACGTAATATTTGATGCTTCTTACTTGCGCTTACTTAGAGACCTCATCTTGAGCGCTGAAAGATGTTAAAATGAAGCTAACAGCGTAGTTTGAACTAAAAGATAATTAAGAGGTATAAAATTAATAGGCAGCTAGAAGTCAACTTGGGTTAGAGCAAAAAAATATGAGCTGCAAGCGTTTGATTTGGTATTGAAAAGAGGTTAACGTCAAACCAGTAAATGACAATTTAGAACAATAGGTGTCACTTAATAGTGCACCGGCGTATACGAACAAGTACCGGGCCTTGCTTCAGTTACATGGACTGATGGGAGAGGAAGCTCCTTAAAATAACGCCGCCACAGCCGTTCCGCGACGGCTAAAATGTGTAGGGCACTGGGAGATGCTTCTCGTGCGTTGACCCAGAAAGGCATGTGCTAAGGGAATCATAATGATGCTGGGAATCACAAAAGGTGCAGCTTCCGGCAGCTTGTCGTTTCAATTTTACCGCGCAATATCAAGCTAATATGCTTAAAACGCGTGGTAAACTCAGTGTTGTTCCTTCTGCCGTTAGTGCCGTAGGCACATGCTCTGTTCTGCACCTCTTGAGTACAGAAGGGCTTGCTGTTTTTAAAGGAACACGACTGATTATGACATTATAGTGGCGCCCTAAAACTCCTCCACCTAGCGACGTTCCCTGTTATCGGCGCTTCCTTTCAATTTGTGCTCGTGTAGGTGCGACAGAGTTTAATTCCGCTTTTTTGAAGCCTTCATTCTCTGCTCTAGATATAAAGCAAATATTTCAACCATAGAATAAATGCAGAGCACGTTCACCAAGCGGGAGCCACAAATTCCTCCACAAATTTGCGCTCTTCAGCAACACAGCAATGCACGTGAAGCACGGAATGACGCAAATCATGATGGCATCACCCGGATGGTCTAACATGTAAGCGATCCCCACCGCTCGCTCTAAGAAAACATGGGTTCACAACCACCTCGTGGCGCCTATATCAGTTTTCCTTGCATCCTTTAAGCACATTCATTGCGGAAATTAGCGTCTTCTTTGTCGTTAGCTTTCATTTTGAGCATAACAAACGCCTTTATCCCGGTACGATTGTCAGCCGAGGTTGCACAGAATATGACTTAATGTATTTCACGCCCATAAATAGACAGTGAACGGCTGTCACAAGGTCTGTGCCAGAGCATGTTAATCGAAAATAGAGGAATGTGTGAATGTTTTAAAATATACAGCTAGCTAAAAGTGCACGGTATGCAGCATTCGCGAAAAACACAATTTCTTTGCAATTTTTCTGCACACTTGGGCCTTCTTCTCTTGGTAAATAACACTCTCAGAAATTACACTGCGTGTTTTTAGACATCAAGGAATGCAGCCTAGAAACAAATTCATTAGATTTAATTTCTAAAGTTGCGTTCGTTGAATTTTTACATGCAGTGTACACATTATATCTGAGTTCAGTGCGTTTAGCACTAATTGTTTGCATACCCATAGTCCTGCGACCAGACGCAACAACGTCCGCCATGTTCCTTCATTCGCAATGTGCGGAATATTCGGGATTTTTCTATTGGCGCCTTTTGTGAACGATTGAGTTTATGGTTACACACCAAGGAGTGGCAGCCAGATAACATGTGAATGCAGTTTGCTGCTGCTTTCTTGAAGTCGAGACATATCTGCTTGGCTTGCATAGTATTCCTTCGTTCCCGAAGTATAGTACCGCTTTCAAAAATATCGGGTATAATGTTTTACAGGGAGGGCTATTTCTAAGATATTTTAGCACCGGAGCCATCTAGACTCGCCTCATTTGGTTGAGTCTGCTTAGAACAGTACGGCTCAAAAAGTCTGCATCGCCAAAGTTGGTGCTCCCTCTTGTTTAGTGTCCTTAGGCGCTACAAGCCAGCTTAACCACGGCTGCTGCGGTCACATTGTTCAACCCTTAACCCTAGGTTTCGCTGCGTCCTCAGAACAAGTGAGGATGCTGCAGACAATGCTTAGCCGCGTGGTGGCGCTATTCAACCACTACGCAGACGTGGAGACAAAGTTATCGTAAAGGAATAACATTACACCATAAGGACTGAAGAGCGGTCTTGTTGGTAGCACATCTCTAAAGAACATCGCTGCAAAAACACGGACAAAGAAGTAGTACCACGACACAAGCACAGCGCTTGTGTCGCCTTACTCCTTCTTTGTCCGTGTTTTTCGTCCTTTGCCCGTGTTTTTGCCGCGCTGTTCTGTAAAGACATTACACTTACTTATAGCTAAGTAGTGTACGAAAGAAGCTTATACAATCTCAGAATAGAGATGCTTCGCATGACAGCGTCACTGAAAGGAGCTTAAAACTAACTAATCTCTCTTTTCTTTCACTCCCAACTTCCTCCCTTCACTCACGTCGTCGTTGAGGTGTACAGCAATATATGAGACAGTTACTTCGCCTTTCCTTGTGTGTTGTCTCTTGAGAGGTAGGTCGCTGTGCGGCTCAAGAGCATGAGAGGCGAATGAGAACGCGATGAGACCGGCACCAATTAACGCTGTCGCATTCCACTCTTAACGGCAAAGCATAAGCTTTCTCTAATATTTATTAGAGTATCGCGCCTCGAGCCTGTAGACTTGCCTGTCAAACCAGACGACAAATCATTGGTCGTGCATGTAAAAAATAATACTAGCCACACTGTAAATCTGTTCGTGAACCTCTTGTGCCAGCCGATGCGTGGCACGTTTCTTTTTTTTTGTAGTTTTCTCTTCCTAGGCCTCTGCTTATAAAATTGCCGTATCTTAGCCCCGATCATGCGAAGTTAAATTTCTTGGGCCTTCATGACTATATGAGTAGCAATGCTCTCCTTACACTCTAAACAGAAGGGAGTAAAAAGGAAGTAAGCTGTACTCTGGCGCACACCCTTTTTACTCACGTATATGCGCATTCGTGTTGAGAGTGCATCATTGTAACAGATTTCACGATGATGCTGCAGTCGCCCGAGTGACAATTTCCTCAAAGAGACGATGCATCGTATTATTCTGCAAAAGAGACACTGAACGTTAATATACGCGCCCTGGTATTTTGCCGAACTGAGTCGTTCTATGCGCAAGAAGTTCCAGTTACATAGGCTGGAAAAAGAAACTGCCAACAGTGGATAATAGCTGAGTTTAAGACTCGCGGAGCCGATACTAAAAGGCTGTTCAGACGTGACAAAGATGCTTATCTTGATTCAGACGAGACGAGCATCACGCGACGCCCGTAGAATTTGTGGCAGTGTGCTAGGGCAAGAATCATACATCACGTTGCTTGCAAAACACACTGATTTCCAACTCCAGCTATGCAATGGACGCTTCAAATATTTTGTATATGTTTCAATCGTACTGCTCGTCTAGGTTTACAGGTAATAACGCGAATAATGTTCACTGGATATTGTTTACGCGCGACGCACACCCCACAATCACGTCATCAGGACGGTGTCTGATGTTCACTGCTTAGATGCTACGTTGCATTTTTCACCTTACATTGTGGAGGTGAAAAAGTTGCGACGGGACAGTGTGATAAAGAGCTATCCATTGAAAATCAACCTCAAATTGGCCGAATCCAGATTGAAAGTTGTTCAGCCGTACTTTCACGCATCAGAAGGTTGTCCTTGGTGTCTGAAGACCGTTCTCCCAAAGACTCTATGCTTCAAATCTTTATCGTAAAAACAAAACTATTCCCAGTCGCCTCACTGCATGCTTAGCCATGCCTCCCGAACGTCGGCCGCTGTTCTTGTTAGCATTTGATCGAACTTTCGCCTTTTTCACGGAGGCATCAAGTCACTTGAGCGGCTGCACGCGGGTTGCATGTAGCGGGAAAATGCCTTAGATACTCCATCTGCGGAGGGCGTTTACATCTAGCGTCTCCTGTCTTGAATTTCTCGGAGGCTTGCAGCCGCTGTTGTTCAGAGGATTCGCTCTTGAATTATATTCCTGAGATACATCTGCAGAGAGGTTGATTAGTGTCCACCCCGTCGCAAACTTAAGCGTCTCAATACCGCTCCTCCGCGCAAACAAACCACTTTACAAACATCAAACCAACTAAACACAACCACTCGTGTACTTTGGAGTTGCCTAACTAGGGCACGCTGTAGTCTCTGTAGCGGTTTTGTTTAACTTTTACATGGCTCACATCGATCGCGGCCACCATTTTGATAGCAATACACACATACATTGCTACGAACCTGTGTGTGATTCGACATGCTATGCAGTTTAAAGCAAAATCATTACTGTATGTGGGCACATTTCTGGTGCTATATTATGGCAAGGCCAGGAAGAACAGAAACTAAAAATATGTCAGATGTCGCAGCTAAATGTAACCAAGGTTTTAAAAAAGAAGTTTCCTAGCACAGCGAAATTAACTGGGGGTTGTTCAGGGCTGCGTGGCCTAGTCTGCAGGGTATTTTCGTTCTTCCAAACCTAATTAGCTAACTTTTTATTCATTGACTTGAAGAAGAAATTTTCAATGGAAAAGTTGTCGATCGACTCGAAAAACTGCTAGCAGTGTTCTCTTCATAAAATTACGATTTACGTTGCTGTATTTATTGGCCTTAAAAGAAAGCTATCACGTGACCATACGCTGGCTCACATCTACGCGCCAATGTGCACGCAAAGGTTCATCATGAAGAGGACTTCAGAAAAAAAAACGGATTTGTTCTCTGAGACGCGTTTTGGGTCATTGAAGTGGCACCGTTGTCGCATGGAAGCTTATTTGA
Organism: Amblyomma americanum; assembly: GCF_052857255.1. Classification (NCBI taxonomy): domain Eukaryota; kingdom Metazoa; phylum Arthropoda; class Arachnida; order Ixodida; family Ixodidae; genus Amblyomma; species Amblyomma americanum. The sequence goes on along the minus strand of NC_135498.1, from coordinate 134,174,430 downwards.
TTGTGCTAGTTATGGTTTAAGGCCGGTAAAAAAAACAACTTTACGTATGCGATACTTCGGTGCAATCAGTTCGCTGTTTTTCAAAGCGCTCTGCAACTTTCTCATTGCTTGTTCCTCCTGTCAATAATTAAAAAGTTCGCTAAGCAGACTTGACAAATTATTGAACGCTGGAGAACGAAATTTACGCTGACAGGGTCACTATAGCCAAACTTCAGTTGGTTTCACGCGAAAAAGATATTCCGTGTTTTTTTAGAGCTTGGTTACATTTAGTTGGGAAGTCTGGTATAGGAGCACTGACAAAGGCGACTGCACCACGTTTAACTACCAAGGCTTGCGCACGAGGAAAAGGGACTAACCTGACACAAACAGAACAGCCTTCAGAGAAGCTTCATCGGGGCATGTGGCTTCTCCGACCGGCGGGCGGTCCGTTCAAGAGGATATTACCTACCAAGCCTTCAAGTTCGGAGAGCGCAGAAAAACAGGCTTTGGCTGCCTTATTCAGAGAACGCAGAACCGGCGCTGACCCAGGTCAAAGCTCCAAAGGTTTTTAGACTCAGGCAAAGCGCTGGTCTGCAGCGATAAGAGCCGCCAGCGATTTGCATGGTGGAGGTTGTTGATGTCATGTAGAGGTGCTGTCCCTGCGGAGTCAAGGTTCGCTCTCTTTACAGCGCTGGCTATCACGTCTTTTCTTTCTTCCCAGCTTGCGCTGCGCGTTTCTCTTATCGTCGTCATGCCCCCTTCGCTAGCACTGTTCATAAGAACGGTTCATGGCGTGGACCAAATCGCGATGCTGGTTAGCAGATTGTCCATCACGGGACCATGCGTCCAATATTTTCTCTGCTCCAACTTTGTTCACGAGCACCAATTCACGATATAGCAAGGGCTCCAGTGTAGGATGCATCGAGTTCTGCGCCTGCCCGAGTTTTACCCGAGTTTGCGTGACGGAAGTGAATTAAAGCAGATAACGCGTAACGCAAGAAACCAGCAGAAAATAAAATGTCGGGAAAAAACTACGTAAGTCAGCACTACAGCACCCTGCGCCTGCCGCTTCCACGCTTCGAACAAAGCAAACCCCATGATGCAAGGCATCTATTGGAACAATAAATGACTTTGTTACAGTGAGGAAGGTCTACTCAAAGCGAAGAGAGTCGATGTGGGAAGGGTGCTAGGATGCAGAGCGTAAAGTTCAAAACGTTTTTAATTGAGAAGTACGTGCAATCTCATGCGAAACTCTAGCAGTGTGCACAACTATACTGCGCTGAGGCAATTCCTTTTGGCAGATCGGCGGACGACCCACTTGCCTTAGCATAGCCGAGTTATGCCAGCTCCTAGAGTTTTGCTTGGTGGCGTGTGCTTCTCTTTTAAGCGAGAATTCTTAAGGCGAACTTGCGACATGGCAATTGGCGCGCCAATCAAGGGGATGGCTGCGAACCTGGCATTGAAAGTGATTGAGCAACAAGCGCTGCGGTCTTTCATGAATGGACGCTAAGTATTCCTTTCATACATGGACAATTGCTTTAGCATTCTGAAGAAGTCCATGGTGGAAGAATTTCTGGTGTACTTCAATCCCAATAACTGGCCTTAAGTTCATGCTATTGATGCGAAAAAGGCCTCAGAAGCCATTTACTGCCAACAAAAAACCCACTGACATGGGCGCTGCTTAAATTTCTTTTCAAATCACCATGCAGCCCAGAAAGCAACTGCGGGCTCCACTCTCCTCTCCATAGCCAAGACAATGTGCTTGCCATACATCGAGTGCAAGCTGGAGGAAAACATGATGACTAATATCTGCCGCAGTGGCTGCGCGATAAAGTTTATCCGACGGGTCATGCAACAACAAACCGAAATGACAGAAGGCAACCCCAAGGTGCGGGGTTCGATCCCTAGTGCCGCAGGGTATCCACCGATGATAAAATGAGTGCAAGCTTTCCCCTGCCTGGTGCTCGGCTTCTTTAGGGTGCAATGTTTGGGAAATGGGTCTGTGACCCCACCTTGTGAAATGAAAAATTACCTTGTGCCATGGCGCTCTTTGGCCGAAGCTGCCCCTGCGCCCTAAAAATTCATCTTCATCAGAAGGCAACCCAAGCCACCAAAGCAGTTCACATTGTCATTTCATATATGAAATGTACAAGTGAATTGCTGACTCGCCTCTTTCGTAAGCGGGGAACAGGTGTGTCACAAACTATCATCAAACATTGGGCGTTTCATGCCTCAGCCATAAAAGCGCATGTAGAAGTAGTGAGCACAGCATTGCCTATAAAATCCCTCGTGCTGAATGTACCACCAGCCACATTAGCGAAAGGAAGAATTTTGGGCAATGGGTTCTCCAGCTCAAGAATGGTGTCTGAAACTTTGATGAGAGCGCATTCCAATTCCAGAGCAATCTGAGGACTTGGCTGGGTTACTTATAGAGTTTGAGCATACCCTACCCAACCTTGCCAGCGAGAATTTAAAGAATCCAGGCATACACAAAAGACACCAGGAAATATTCATCAGTCCCGAGGCTCCTTTCCTCAACGCACGTACATGGCCTAAGTGACGTCACAAGGTCCGCACCCCACCGCCCCACAAACAAATAATGTTCTTGCTCTAGCTCATGTAAATCAAACTGTGGGGATCTCAGTGGGACAAAAGGAGGTTAAAAGTATGTCTCTTGCTCCCACCCGTTTGACCCTAAAGAAAGTGCCGATTCGGCATCAAAATGTTGGTTCTCTCAACGAATTTCACTCCATGAGTGATGTACACAGAATAGGCTACCATTCTTTTTACTCCATAGCTTTATGTAGCCTGATGCAACAAAGATGCCGCCACCACCATCTGGAAGACATTGAAGTCACGAGTGTTAGCTGTTCGGTTATTAGAATTGATGTGAATGAGATTAATGTGAGGTACAGCAATGGAGATATGAATTTGACATCTTGGATTTATAACTGATGTCAGCAATCAATCACCAATTGAATATATAAATGACGTCACCAATGAATCACCATTTCGATATACTACCGACGTCATCAAGCAATCACCAATTGGATTGCTATATGGATTTACTAGTGGGCCGCCATTTTAAATTCTCGGACATAGAAAATTTCACGCCGAAGGGTGGTGGTAGCGGACCGCAAGAATTCGAGAAACGTGATGAATAAGAGCTATCAATCTTAAAATCTTTTGAGTGAGAATAGCTGGTGATAGTAGGAATGCCGTTTGATTCGGCAGTGGCTCATTAACCTTGTCATCGAGACTGCAGTTTTTGGTAATGCAGAAAGTCATTTTTGTTCTCCATTTTTTGACAAGTACTTGAAACAACTGTGAAGCTCCTCTCGCCTCAATTTCGTTTTTATTTTATCTGAGGGGCAGTGCCATAGAGACGTAATGGCTACTCAAAATATAAACCACCTTCCCCCACCAGGCCACTGTACTCTAAATGTCCGGGTGTCATTCCAGCCCCTTGTCACATATGATTGAAGTGCATTTATGACTTAAGATTTTCCTAGTGTGCTTGAAATGACGAAGTGTGTTGATGTCATATCCGATCTAATCATTAGCCAGATTACGTCCACTGTAGATCAAAGGCTCTTCTTAATGCTTTTAATCCCCGTTTCCTAGGATTATCTCTCCACTTTGCTTTTGGTTGTCTCTGTCTGCATTTGCTTTTTTTGAATTTGCTGGATTACCCCCTATGACCATTGCTTATGTTTCCTGCATTACAAGTTCTGCCCAATCCAATTTTTCTGTTGTGTTGGGTCTCAAATTGCCATGGCGGCTCGGAGGTTGTGGTGCTCGGCTGCTGACCTGATTGAAGCGGGTTCGGACCTAGCCGTGGCGGTTGCATTTTGATGGAGGCAAACAGCTAGAGGCCGCTGTACTGTTTGATGTCAGTGCATGTTAAAGATCTCTGGGTGGTGGAAATTTTCGGAGCTCTCTACTATGGCGTCCCTCATAACCCTAGTTACTTTGGGACGTTAAACACCATAGATCAAACCTTGGTCTCAAGTTGTGCTCCCAGTGCTCACTGCTACTTTTATGTAATGGAATGATGCAGGTGCTAATACGACCGCAGGTATGGATGCCCACTGAAAAGTGAGCCTATATAATGAAAAACACCAGCGATGCAAGGAGTTGCCCGGAGCTGGCACGACATTTGTGTACATGAAGTGATGCTGCTGAGAGCAGCCGTACTGGGTAACAGTGCCGCTCCATCGCCACTGCAGGGAGAAAGCTACCTGCCACTCCGGAAAAGGTGGAGGTGATGAATAGTAAGTAAATAGAAGCTAGTCACCAATTTTCTATTCCGTTAGACGTTGCTTTAAATTTTGACTGAGTTGTCGGATGCTGCACTACTGTCTTTAACCTGCTACATGCTGCTACAAATTGGTGGTTTTTGATGAAATAATGCTGAGGCTGCGCCAAAGTACTTTTCCAGCAACCAAGAGCTGTGAGGAATGCGAAGAGGCAGAGGCTACCGCCTGTGTAGAAAGACGTGACCCTGGTTCCTTCTACCCACATGCGACAAGATAGGTGACCTGCGGAATCCAGCGCTATCCCGGTTTGCTCTATCATTTCATTACTGCCTTCTATTTATATGTACATGGTGTGCCCTCGTTTTGCACATCTGCTCTGGTGGTCTTACCAACACTGTCTCAAGCGCAGATGTCGAATGTGTATGCAAAGCAAGAATTCCTTTGAGAAGGCTGAAGCAATGCTAAATTTGGATCCTGCAAGATTTCTAAGAATTTTGTGGAGCGCCTTTATGTGCATGTTGAATATGAACCGTATGAAATGCTCAGGACACGCTCCAGCTGATAGCTTGACTCCACGGACCTCATTTATGCTCGCTGTAACACTGCGGTCCGCATCCGAGTTTCTGGCTTACTTTTACGGTTGGTTCACATAAATAGGATTCTAACTAAATTGAGCTACTTCTAATGATGGTGGGGTGGAATTCTCTGTGGGTCAGCGTACGATGGTCAGATTCCTGTGATCTCGCATGCACGTGTGCATGCTTGATCGCCAGCATGTGTCTTATGCCATGCCAGCTTGAATTATTTTATGGTACGAGCAAGCTCAAGCATATTCTTTGTCGCAGGCACATGAGAATTCATAGAAGTATGTTGCAAGCGTATTGCAACGCAGGACCCCTCAATAGAGAAGAATAGTAGTGTTTTTAGAGACGATGACTGCACAGGCACAACAAAACGCTTTATCACGAGAGGTGTGGCCATAGTGTGCAACAAGCATGCCTGCAAGGAACCCATGCTATGACATGATATGAAGACAGTGCGGTCAAGCACATAATGCAGCGTGATCTGCCCTAAAAGACCATGGAGATCTAATTTCAGTTGCGTGCTTTTTTGTTCAAATGATTTTTACCGATAACAATACTTCGTTCACTGTATGGTATTTGCTTACGGCCGCTAAATAATTTACCATTGATTTTCATGATGCTGTTGCGGTTTCATCAACTGAACGATGGCAGCGACGCGTTCGCAGTGTATTGATCTTGTGAGGCGCAAGAAAACTACACCATATTTGTTGCTGCATAACTGCTGCTATCAATTACTCATTAGTATCCTCTGAAGCGCAGCCAAACGGCTACAAAGAAAGTTAAGCTATACAGCTTTCTCAGAAACTTCGCATTTAAAGAATTGTTTGTTCTGGTCAGGGGCACGAACCGGGGACCACCGCTTCACTGGAGCAGTCGGTTTACCAACCGAGCCAACGGGGACGGTAAAATTATGGTACGGCGAGCGCAAATTGATCAGTGATTGATCAATGAATTCATCAATGAAGCGTGTGGTCTCGGCTTCGAAACTCGGACCAGGACAAATTTTTATTTGGCTGTGAAGATTCTAAGAAAGCTATTGCTTTCCTTTGTAGCCGTGGGACTGCGCTTCGGTGGATGCTAATGAGTATTTGCTCTCTTATATCCATCGTTATACCTGGTGAGTTTTTTAGTGTTCAAATAATATTTATTTTGAAAACTGCGACAGATACATACACATTAAATGGCTGGCAGAGTTAAATAATAAGATTAATAATTAACTAAAACTACATAAACATTGATAAGTAATATCACCAATCAACCACCAATTTTATTCTAGGGGTACAGGTTATATTACAAAACTGGAGGCCTTAACTTCAATGGCGAGCTCAGAGTTTACTTTCTTGATCTTCAATGAGGTTCGAAACACTAACTTAAATAAAACGTACATCCTTTGAAAGCCCCTTGAGTTCGCTTTCCAGTATTTCACCATTATAAAATCGTGTTGCTTCCATTTCTTTTGCAGCAAATACAGACTAGGCTTCTGTACTGTGTGTCATAGAGGCAGGTAGTCTAATTCCGACGAGGGTAATAAGGGCACGAGCTATATTTCATAAATGTGGAAAGTTGGAAAGCGAACCACAGGAGTTCTGAAATGCGTATTTTTGATTAGCGACATTTCAAGACACCTCGTTTATTGCGAAAATTTAAAATTGGGCCCTCTTTTGATGTTTAACACCTTTAATTTCATGACATAACCTTACCGCATACTATTACTGCGTTCTATAACGTACGTAATGTCCGCTTTTTTTTTGAGAAATCTACCGGTACAGGCCGCAACGACGTATCTTTAGACTTTTCTAATGAAAGGCTGTAAACGTTACAACAATCACAAAGTAGAGTTGCTCCGCACAGATGCAAGGTACAAATGTGGCCATTGTTGCTAAACTAGCGAACCTGAGTACTGCTACTGCTGAAACGGCAGAAGCTGCATGAGCTCCGCAGATTCGTACAACTTTTCACCGCTCCTCCGAGGTAGGAGTTGAATTGTAGCGTAGCAAGCATAGAAGCCCATACGTTCAAAACTTGCGCGCGTATGGTGTGGAAACAGAGCCGTCATCGAAATTATTCGACAACTAACCAATGACATCATAGTTAATACTAAAAATATTAATAGCCGCATTGTAGCCTCTCGAGAAAAATGATTTCCTAGAACGTCTCAAGGCTCGGCACGACGAACTGAGACAAGTATGAAGAAAGAAGAGGCACGTGTGCAGTCTACAGAAGCAATTATTCGGTAGTCTACGTTTTAAAAACCAGCAACTATAATGGTGTTCTAAATGGCTATCAATCACATATATGTAACTACTCATATTTCTTTCCTTTCTGTTTTTCGGCTTTGGCCCATAGTTTCAAAGCCCAAATTGATTTTGCTGGCGCTCGCTTCTAGACGACTTTCGAGCTCAGCCTTCGCGACCAATCTTAATTGACGTGGGCTTCTCCGCCGTCGCCGTTGATGCTGATTCAAAGTTGTTCGCACATAGTCTGCAAAGCAAACCTACATACCCTAATACCTATTTAAATCACGTGCGCTGCATGCCAGGTCAGAGGAAGATGCGCATGCGTGTATTCTTGGCCACGCCGGCTGACCAGGCTGACGACGCGACTTTTCGTGTCCCCTAGCAGTACAATGCCAAATATAATAAATTACAAATTATTCTCAAGCTCAATAATGGCATATCTTTCACAATGATAAACGTTAAAAAGTACCATGTAGTTAAGATAAATGTAATTAAAACATTTTAGTTAAGCTTACTTGTGAAGATAATGATATCGGTGAAACTGTAAACACATGAAAAAAGGCAGTGTCCGTTTGACAACGTGAGTTGTAATTTGCCCACCACCCATGAAAACCATGAGGTGACGCCTAAGTGATGATAAATGTATGGTGACTCTACACACTAAACGCGAACGTACCGAAAAGGTGTCTTGATAAACATAAATTAACTTGTCATCCAGCACATTCCCTTTTGGGAATTCACTTTATTCCTTCAAATGGGCATAAATAAATTGTGCCCGTCGAGGAAAGTTTTTCGGGCCGCAATAGGAATATTATGTTCCTTCAAAGAATTGGTATGAGGTGAAGAGGGTATGTTTTTTATGTCCACGTGGAGGTGTTACAGCTACCCTCTTTGAATTAATTTTACAATCTTTTAGCTGTTTTTCAGGAAATTATTGAATCGCGTTTTACTTAGAAACGTATATATTCGGATCCTCTGCTCTCGTCAGAGCTTTTCTGGAACCTAGCTGCTGCAGTCTGGGGGCCATTTAACAACAGCCGACGTGATACTATACAAATTTTTACTGCACTGCCCATATTCATTGTACAGATATAACACAAATCACAGTAGGAAATTTGCGACGGTCAGGGGGATGGAGTATTAACAAAGCAATGATGATGTCACCTGATGCATCAGGCGGCACAATCTAGACTGTCCACGCAGGACAGAGGCACTGGACGCCATAGCCAGAGTGATATGGCGACAACGAGCCACGGCACATGTAATACCCATCAGGAGGTAGCGGTCGCGACAGTGGTCACGTCTGTACACATTGCCGCCTCCGCACGCACAGCAGACACTTGCCCTTGCAGCAGCTAAAGACCATTACTGCAGCTATAGCCGCCAACCATCATAAGCACCGGCTGACGCCGTCATGCAGCACATCTGCAGAGCGCGGACCCGACGTCTCAGCGTCCAAAGAGCTGTTTGAGGGAGTTCAGTAATCTATAAAACAAGCACCCAGAGGTGCGTGGTGAAACCGAGCTGAGCATACACATGCAAAGGTCTTTCACAAAGCCAAGTACCACGGCAGGACTAGCGATGCAGGTTGCGGCGAAGCGGGCATATGGAGGCGCGGGATGCAAGCCGAGCGCGAGGCGCTCGTCATGGACGCCTCAGAGTTAAGTAGTGAGTGGTGGCAGGGAACTCCGCCTCTGGAGGAGCCGCTGCGAGCAGGTCCGCGGCGAAGTATGTTCAAGGACGGTCGCCCGCGAAAACGGCTCACTGGAGCTCGAGCTGCGCGGGAAACGGTTGGATTTCACTACAGGTTTCCCTCTGAATTCAATCCTAGCGCCGGCGGAAATAATCTAAACGCTGACTGATATAACGTGCATGCCATGTGATTTCGTCCGTGTGCAAAATATTTATTCTAAGAGCCAGTGTACTTGTTCCAAATGCCAACTAGAGCAATGCAAGCCCCAACCAATTTAATCTGAGTGCCAACGCAATTACTACAAGCGCCAGCGTGTTTAATGCGGGTGCCAAAAAATGTATTCCATATGTGGAAAACCGATACGGCAAAGGAGACGAAAGCCCACAGAATACAAATGCCAGGAATAGAGCGAATTTGAGACATGGTTTCTGATAATGCGACGCTAAGCGAAGCGTCTATTAATTGCATAAATTTCATCTGTATTTTAATCAGCCCTGCCTCGACGCAAGTGTGTTAAAAAGCCGTTTAAGACGCACAAAGTCAGCATTAAAAACTGCACAGGGGCTCAGTGTAATGGCTTGATGGCTCTTTATTCTTCCAAGAAAATGGAGGAGGGCACAAATGCGCGCAGTTTTTTACAGAAAATTGAATTAACCTGTTTTCGATAAAATATACAATTATTTTGCCAGACAGTTAAAAAAATTGTAAATAAACCATACCTTAGTTTAGCCATACGTGCTTTCTTCAAGAAAAAAAAAAGACGGACACAGCCAATGACAAAAACTTCCAAAGGAGACGGCAAGTTTTGCGCCTGTGATTATAATAATCAATCGGTTGTTGGGGAAAGGAAATGGCGCAATATCTATCTCACATCTCGGCGGACATTGGGTACGCGCTGTAAGTAAATACATAAAGAGGTGCCGCAGTGGGGGGCTCTGGAAATAATTTCGACCACCTGGGGATCTTCAACGCGCACTGACATTGCACAGCACACGGGCGCTTTAGCGTTTCGCCTCCATCGAAACGCGGTTGCCGCGGTCGGGTTCGAACGCGGGTACTCCGGATCAGTTGCCAAATGCGTTAACTAGTGAGCCACCGCGGCTGGTCGCCTCTGTTTCCTTGCTGCCGGATTGTTGTCTGCTTTTGCGCAATATGCTAGGACAACGGAGGAAGGCACACAGATGTGCACTCAATATTAGAAAGCAATGAACTTTCTGTTGCATGAAAGAGAACTGTTTTCTCAGGCACGTAAAATACATTTATAAAACACATAAGACGAGAGAGTTCTGTAGCAGCCATCAAGTTTTGCGCCTCCGTTGAGTGTGCCGCATTGTCGGCTGCATTTGCACAATGGAGTAGAGCCGTACGGTGGTCGTGCATACTCGCTTATTTTAAGCAGGTGGTAGTGTACGCCTTTTCATTCACATCGCGTGGACATTAACGCGCAGTATTTTCTTCCATGGAAGCCGATGAGCCGTGCCCTTACGTCCTAATTGGACACAGAAAACGAGGAACGCCGTTCAAGGCTCCAGATGCACTTATAAGAAAGAAGAACAAAGCCTCCGAACATGAAAGGGACAGAATTCTCCACGTGTCGAGGTGTGGAGGAGGTGTGAAAAAAAACTGCAGGCACTCTGTGCATCCGTTTAAACACAACAAGATCCGTAGAACCGACTTTTAGAGAGGTTTTGAAGAAAGGCGGAACTTCGAAGGAATTTGGTAGTGAGGTTGTGGCGGCTCTAAAAAAATATTGTGTACAACAACCCGGCTTTCAGGCGAAAGCAGATAAACCGGGCGGTGGATGAATAATTGCCCGCAATTGCCATCCGCACAGTAGCATTGATCGCCTACTGGATGTGCACGGCTACACTATGCAGTTCCTTACTCAGAGGTCGGTCGACCGCAACGGAGATGCCTTGAAACGCATCCGCAAAGCATACGCGCATCGGCTGCCGTGTGAAGTACCCCAATTCTGCAGGTCTCACGTAGATGAGACTAACTATAACTTACGGTGTTCGAGGAGCTTCGGTAAAGCGTTTAAGGGACAGCTTGCGGTGCAGACGACGACTGGCCCCAAAGAAGGAAACCTTAACATTATAGTTTGCATGTCAGAAAATGGTGACACACATTGGACGGCGGTCGACGTGATTCACTGGATTGTGTTGAATGAATTCTCGAGTGACGTATCAGCCCGTCCTTGTCGAAGGGGAAGAACCTGGTACAGAAGCGGTTTTTATTTTTGACAATGATCCCGCTGACAGCCATGCGAAACAGGCAAGACTGCCAGTCAGATGCACTCAATCAAGAACCTGCCTCCTTACAGCCCGTTTTTTAACCCTATAAAGGAGGTTTTTTTGAAATTCAAGGCGGAAGTAAAAGCTTTCCTCAGCGAACGAAGAGACTTGGCGCTCAACACTTCGCCCGGAATGATTAAAAGGAAGCATCGGTACACTTTGTTGCTCGACGCTGCAGGACACTGTGTTCAGCAAATACAGCGGGTAGAGTGCGCTGCTTTCGACCGCCATAACGTTTTTTATAAAAGCAGCTTTGCATGAAGATGATGTGTAAAAATTGTGAGGTCCCGCTTTGAGCCCCCTAATGTCCCCAAGAAAAAAAAACCGCATTTCAAGGGCGGACTCTTCTGTGCCTCTATAAATCCAGATTGTTAGTAACCTACACCGCTACAAGATGGCCGCCGGTAGTTATTCTTGACCTAGGCGGTAAGCTGCGGCGTAGCGTCGCTAACTTTCTCTTGAAAGATTGAAAAAGCGGTAAGTGAAAAGACGTTACTCTCGCCGTATGACGCGTCCCGCCTGGAAGAAGTTTTCATTACTCTACTGCGTCTTGTTTCTGCCTCTTGTTATCAACGGGTGGCCGGTAAGTAATATGACGATTGGGTAATGAAGAAAACTTCTTAATCAGTTTTGGAGCTGTACATAGAATGCATGGGAGGCATAATATAATGGATTTAGTTGAAACGTACAGCTTGTCAAATATTATATTTACTGTAGGAACAATGATAAAAGGTCTGGAACAAACATAGAGCACTTTTGTTTATATTTATAATTCTAACATTGTAATAAAGTTCACCGGACTCTATTGAAACCTTGTTCATTTGGAACATTAAATTAATCTATGGCACAACATATAACACTGGTAATTTTTACAATACATTAACACCAAAAAGTCACCATAGTAAAATAATGTTTACTCTCAATGTTTAACTAATGCTCTTTTTATAACACCTAATGCTATTTAATAATGTTCAATAATAATTTAACGTTCCAATGCGGCATTTAACGTTATTGCCATTATTCTAATGTTCGGTGTGACCCGCCACCCATCCACCTCATATGAACGCTATTGTAATCGAGCGCCCTTTACATGGCATCCCTTCCGTGGATATATATTTGTTTGTGTGAGTGCCCCCTTTACATTTTGCGGCCGGAGCCTCGGCGCAGTGGTTCAGCGGGTAGTGCTCTCGACTGCTGAGCCCGTGTACGCGGGTTCGATCCCGACCGATGCGGCCGCGTTTCGATCGAAGCGAAATGCAGAAGGCGCCCATGTACTGCGCGGTGTCAGTGCACGGTAAAGAGACGCAGGTGGTCGACATTATCCGGAGCTCTCTACTACTGCGTCCCTTATAGCTTCAGTCGTTTCGGGACTCTAAGCCTCATAAAAACAAACAAAACAAATTTTACGACCGGAGTGGCGAGTGTCCCTTCCCCTCGGAATTTGCGCGGCGTTCCTTTCACCCCCAAAGTGCGCACACTGGGACATTAAGGCAAGTAAGGCCATGCACGTGTGCGCGCCTCTGAGTTTGTTTGTGCTTGGGTGTTTTTAAGTGGCCCGTTGTCAGCAGAGCTGAGAACAAGCAAGACAGCGGACGAGAGAGCGACGAACGGCGAGCAGTGCGTTTGCTATATCTCGAATGAACGGATGCGCATGCAAGATCGAGCGAGGTGTATGAAGCTGCGAGCGTGCATTTATCCTGTAAATAAGTTTTCGTTGTATATATAGCGATGTTTTTTTGTTTTGAAACGTAAGCGTTCAACTGTTTTTCCAATCAATGTCTATATGTTTTCGAACACTATCAACCACGAGGAACGCCATAGCCAGCTTTGTCTCGCGCCGTCCCGAATGATGAGCATCTGGCGCTTCTTCAAGCGTCAGCGGTTGTCTAGCGAAGCGTTATCCAAATGCGCCCCTGAAGATTCTGGTGTGATATGTGACAACGGTGTAGCACTTTACCAGAGTGATGCAAGCTTTCATCACCGGACAGTAGCTGATGTCGTCGACTCCATGGAAGGGACACCGCCAACAGTGAGCTCCAGTGACGCAGCAGGCCGAGATGATTTCCTTTCTCCTTTCTTAGGATTGAAGTCCGGATTGGACCAGAGTGACTCCAGCTTTCATCGCCGGACAGTAGCCGATGTTGTCGATTGCATGGAAGGAACTCCACCAACAGCGAGCTCCAGTCACGCAGTAAGCCGAGGCGATTCCCTTTCTTCTCGCTTGGGTTTGAAGTCCGGAGACAAAAGCAAGAAAACAACTAACTTGCTTCTAGAATATGACTTAGGAGAGTTTCTAGGCAAAGCTAAACTCACTGGCATCCCGGATTTTTTGAAGTTACGTCTTCTTACTAAGCCATGGTCGAAAATGTTACATACGACATTGAGAAGGATATAACACCTGGAAAGAGGCCGTTTCGCCACCAATGGCTGGGAAATTACGCCCTTTGGCTAACGTACTGAGCGACAGCGAAAAGCACCCTTTGCCGTTTTGCGTCACTTTTCCTCCGCGCGTTCACCGCGGTACTCAATGTAGTTTTATCGTGCGCGCTTTCAGTAACTACAGAAAAATGCACGAGGCGTAGAGGGATCACGCAGAAACCCCAGGAGCACCAGGAGGCAATGACGGCCTCACAGAACTTAATGAATGCGATGAAAAAGAAGCAGCTGCCTGTTGTACAGCAGCTGAACAGAGCACTGCGCGAGCAAGTTGAAAGGAATCGTGAGAAACTATTTCCAATAGTTTCAACAGTTGTCTTTTGCGATGCGCATGACTTGCCATTTTGCGGCAAGCAGTCAGATAGCAGAGGTTTCAATGATCTCCATGAATTTCGGGTAGAAGCTGGAGATACTCGACTTCAGGAGCACTTCGCTTTTTCTCCTGGCAATGCTATGTACACTTCTGTCCCCGTCCACAACGAGATCATCACAATCTGTGGCGACATCCTGAGAGAGCAGATAGTTGCGGAAGCAAACACACCATTTGCTTTTTCCGCTGTTGCGGACGAAAGTGCAGATATTTCAGGGAAAGAGCAGATCTCTTTAGGCGTTCGCTTTATGGACAAGGCGGTAGCCGAAGTGTGCTTTCTAGAGCAGTTTCGGGGATTTGTTGAGCTGGAGCAATTAAACTCCGCTTGCATCGCCGCTGCAATCTTGAAGCTTATGACGAATGCCGGGCTGAATGTTTCGAACCTCGTTGGACAGGGGTACAATGGCTGGGAAAGAAGCTGGAGTGAACAAAATAATAGAGAAACAGTTCCCGAAGGCACTATTTTTTCACTGCGCCAGTCACAATCTAAATCTCGTCCGCAATGATTTGAACGACATTCTGAAATCCGAAACACAATTGGGATAATGAAACAAACCATAAACTTCCTCCGCGACAGCGTGTCCTGGAGAAAATTGGTGTCCAACATTCCGATGCTGTTTAAGACGATATGGGCTGCAAATTACAAGTCTCTTAAGATCTTCTCAGGATTACGTGGCCATAATTGAGGCACTCGAGGAGCTCGCGTCAATAGAATTATGCTCGAAAGCTGCAACTGGACAACGAGCTCACATCCTCTACTGCGCAACAACAAGCTCATCTTTCATCGTCTGCTTGCACATTGTGGCGAAGCACAGCGCTCGGCTCGAACCAGTTATGAACGTTCTGCAATGTGTATCCGTAGGCTTCCATTCTGTGCATGACCACATCACTGAGCAGCAACGTATTTGTCGCGGCCACCGGACAAACACTGTAGAGGAGTTCTCTGACACATGAATGCAGCAAGGAATGTAGCCAATTAATAAATGTGGTGATATCTGTACCAAGACAAGTCTCTCGTCAGGCCCACCGAGGCAACTACGTGATTCAGTCGCCGAAGGAATACTACCGCGTGGCCATGTATGTGCCGTACTTGGACTCTCTCACTGCTTCTTTAGCTCGCTTCTTTTCTGAAAGCAATGAGAGGAGCTCCAAACTTCTACAGCTGCATCCATCAAAAATGAAGCACTTGAGCCGTGTTGAGTTCATTGCCCTAGCCGAAGAACTCCAATGCTTTTGCGGCAATGACAACTTCAAGGAAGAAGCCATCTCTTTGTACGAGATGTGGTGCAAAAAAACTGGGGACCCATCAGAAATAACTGCGAGCTTCTACATCAGACCAAGTTATTCTTCCCCAGTGTTGCAAAAGCCATTGAGGTGGCTCTGGCTTTGCCAGTTACTACCTGTACGGTTGAGCGCTCCTTCAAAAGCATGAGGAGAGTGAAAACCTGGCTACGCTCAAGGATGACAAACGACAGACTGGACGGCTTTTGTATGATGAGTGTGCACTGAGAGCGTGTAATGAAGGACTAAAATGACTTTATCACCTGTGTCATCACGCCATTCATCAAGAAAAATCCGAAGCGTCTGCAGTTGCTGCTCAAAAAAGACCGACTGAGTGACTTTAGTTGTGTGTTTGTGAACATATTGTGCTGTGTGCTGATCATCAATTCTGGTGAGTCGAGGACCCGTATGAGTAAGACTGAGCACTCTTCTCCACGAAGTGATAGTGGCAGCAAGAATTGGTGTATCACCTGAGACCCGGATAGATTAACTCCAATCTAGAGCGCGGAAATAAAACCTGCTGCTGTTTTTGTGCCATGTTGAGAGGAATATGTGAGAATCACCGCGTACCTAGTGTAATGTACTGGAAGAGGTATTCTTCCAGAAGACCATTTAGCACATTGGCAGACAACTTCTTTGCATCTGTGGCAGCGTATGGTCGAAGCGAGCAGCTGGAGCAGCTTACGCATTGCTAATGCATTGCACCGACGTTAGCGAGACGGCAATTCTAGCCAGCAGATACTCTAGGAACACAGACAAGAAGAAAGCAGAGTGTGTCAAAAATTGGGTGGAGCCACTGCAGGCATAGGTTCAAGTCCCCGTAAGAAGGTACGAGCTGTGAGCAGCTGGAAGCGAGAGTTCCAGTCACGTACGCGGGCTTATAGAGAGAGGACAACATTTGCAACTGATTTTGGCAAACCCAGACACAGCAGTAGAGCGCGCCTGTCCAAAAGCACCAGACGTTGAATTTTGTATCCAGGACAACGGGAGAGGAGACCGCAACCGAAGCATAAAATTTGTCTTACGTAAGTCATAAAAAAATAATAGGGTGCCTCAGCGCTTACCAAAATTCATTTTGCTGATAAGCGTCAGGCGATCGACAGCCCGCTCTTATTTCAGAAAAAAGCTTTTGATGTCAGGTCGCCAGTCTAAATGAGACTCGAGTAATACATGTAGGTATTTTTATGACTAAAGATGTGGGATTTAGATACCACGGTACTCTAGATTATATACAGAGAGGCGCTGGTGGAAAAACGAGAACGAAAGATCTTTTCACGTTGAGAATTAAATGTAGCTTAGACAGGCAAAGTTCCAGGGCATTGAGGTAGGCTTGCAATAGCTGGTAAGGTGAATGAATGTCTCGAGCAGATGCAAGAAAGGCTGTCATCCGTATACACATATAATTTGACATCAACCTGAATAGGTAAGTCCCCCGTGAGTATGATAAAAAGTAATGCTGAGAGTACCGGTCCCTGAAGCACAACTCTAGTCTGAGAAAAGATTTCGGATGTAAAGGAACCGTTGGAACAGAAGGAACTTCTATCTTATAGCAACTCCTGTACACATGCAAGAATGTAAAAATGTGGCCATTATTCGTCAAGCTTGTTCGAGAGTATGGAATTCTCTACGCTGTCGTATGCTTTGGCGATATCCAAAGGGACTAAAGCCGCGACTTCTTTCTTTTTTATTGTAAACCTAACTCTCTTTTCCAAATCTTTATGAGCAGTCCTCGGCGAAAGCCTATCTGAGAAGCACTGAAGTGCTTAATGCCACTACATGATCTGTAAGACGGCTGTGAACAGTGAGTTGAATACGTTTTACTAAATTAGGCAAGAGGAAAATCGACTGAATGATATCGATTACAAAACCCTTCCAAGTATGTTTGAGAAATAAGACTATTTTCGCACTTTTTCATTCGGTAGGGACGCAACTTGTCTCAAGGGACATGCTAACAAAATGCAAAACATCAGTAGTAAAGCCTTGCACAAGAGTCGGAAATGCCGACAGTGACCCCTTCGCATCCAGTGGTGGCAGATTTGAGCCAGAAACTACGGGAAATAATTCAGTGAGTTGAACCGCAGCGTAGCTGCGCGCAGTGTGGGTTGGACGAATGGATCCACCAACCGCGCTTGAAAGCGCAGAGCAAGGCCTTTCCTATCTGGTCAAGTTCTTTTTTTTCGCATCCTCGGGTGTTAACACCACTGACTTTGTAATACGAGATGCCTGCGAATTATGGTTGTGTTCCGTGAAGCGGTACAAAGCTTTGCGAATATTTGGGCTGGATAGATAACCGTTCAAATTCGCATTGTACTTCTTTTTCGCTTTAACACGTTTTAAAAGAAGCCGTGAAAAATTTGTAATTTATCCGATTCCTCGGGCAGTGATTAAGAGCGAGACTCTTCCAGGCAGCTTTTTTAAGTCGATATGCTCTCTCACACCTATCATTCCAAGAAGGATGGCTGTTTGTTTTTGACCGTAGATTGTATCGTGATCACGGAACGCTCA
Organism: Amblyomma americanum; assembly: GCF_052857255.1. Lineage (NCBI taxonomy): Eukaryota > Metazoa > Arthropoda > Arachnida > Ixodida > Ixodidae > Amblyomma > Amblyomma americanum. Next base: position 134,156,792 of record NC_135498.1, on the reverse strand, counting down.
GTGGCACCCAACACGGAGCGGATAACTTGTTGAAGCGCGATCCAAGTTATCAGCTGATGCAATGGAGAAGAAAGAGGAATGCGGAAGTATTTTGAAAAGTGCGTGGCTGGCTGATTTCTTTGAACAAGCAGTCGCCCTAAGCGCCCAAAACACTATGACGAAAGATATCGGAAAGTGATCACTGGAAGTACCAGAAGCGACTGTAGACCACGAAGAGACCTGAGCTCCGTTTGTTGCCAACGCTAAGTCAATGACAGGCCGTGAATCGGCACGTGCGTAAGTTACACCTGAAGTTTTGCAGCAGCGCACATTTCTTTCCGACGTCCAGGACCAAAAAGCTGCCCACATGCATCTGCACGCATACCCAAATTGCTTGATGAAAACTGAAATCACCAGCTATCACCATTGTGTTGTTAGAGCGCAAAAGTTCTTTTAAATAATCTGTACTGTGTGCACCTGGAGGAAAGTAGGCATTAGCAACGCTAAAGGGAGCACACTGTGGCATTGCGATATCAACAGCCTCAGTCAGGTCTAGAAATTTGGTGAGACACATGCGCGCTCTGAAATAATTTAGAAAAAAATAATGTTCACAAGCAACCACCCCTGCCGCAATTGCGATCGGCTCGGAGAACCCATATTTTTGAATCAGGATGATCTAACAGCAGTAAGCCAAGTTTCCTGAATTAAAACTTTGTTAATTGTGAGACAATGGTCTGTAAATCGTCAAAACGAGAGACGGTGGACCGGCAATTCCACTGTGGTACTTTAAACCAGCGCCACGGTTACTGTAGAAGGATAGAGGCTATGACTGCCTGCTTTAACACGTCGATTTTATGCTGAATACTGGGGGAACCTTTTTGCCTTTGTTCTTTGTGTTGAGGATGACTTCGACGGAGAGTAAAGACTCGCCATTTCGATGTCCGAAGTGCAAACGGTAGAGAGGCGGGTATCTCCCGCACCATGTACAGACACAAACGGGGACGCAGCAGGAATAGGATTGTGGGAGGAGTCACTAGAAACGCTATGGGAAAGACTAGTTGTTAGAGCGGGAAGACCACCAGCTGAAGCAGCAAATTGGTTAGAAATCACCTGGGAGAGAGCCTCACTGAATGTAGTCAACATGCGATCCACAACGCCTGCGAGCGGTTTGTCAACAGTGGAGACTAAAGACTTAGCACCGCCTCTACATCAGACCAAGGTGACCTAGCAAGTCCCGCCTAATAATGCCGTTTCCTGTTCAATAATGCATAGGCATCAGCTCTACAGCACCTTGGTATGTTGGATGATGCCCAGGACACTCTTCTCGTCAGAACGTTTACGACAGCCAGCACCGTCAGCACGATCAATGCCGCGATAGATACTGCCACTGGGCACGTCAGCTGTGCAGAGGTCCTAGGATTGGTGGCCCCGCAATGTCGGCAACGCGTCGCAGATTTGAAAGCTTGGTTGCCATAAACAAAGCAGCCAGAAATTTGTGCATAGCAGAGGTCGAGGTTGCAGCGGATCGACGCAGTACACTAGAGGCCAAGGCTTAAGTTTAGACGGGCACAACATAGAGCCACCAGCATCTCTAGTACAGCGGAATACTCATATCACGCCAACACGGGCGTCCTGAGAGTCCTCAAGCATTTCCTGAGGAGACGCCGATGGGTCCACGCTGCGGATGATGCGTTTGGAGCAAGCGAGTTGCTGAGGTATGAAAAGGTTATCTGGAAAACACGCGAAGAATGTGCAATGCAGCACCTCCGACACACATTGCATATAAGAGGATTGGCAAAGAATTTCCTCCTGCCGAAAGGACTCACCTCTGATATTTCCAAGTGGGGGTGGTAATAGCCTTCAGCTCCCTTTGGATTATTTTAGAGTTCTTCAGTTCAGGACTCCGTCTCAACTAGAAACAAGCGCCACTAGAATGTTACTGACGCCATATCCACGAATGAATCCAGGGGCAAGCTTTGGGCCGGAACACTGGCGAAACTGGGTGCCGGACCCCACCTAGGGATGTTAAAGACATAGCGCCAAGTCTAAGAGGATATTAAGCCTATCTGCCGCTATAATGATAGAAAAGCACCTAGCCAAAACCCCGACACGTTGAACGGCTTCACCGTAGAAGAGTGAAGCGGGAGTCCGAAGGGGGCAACAAGATCGAAGACAGGAACATCGGCAGGAATCGAAGATGGAGCTGGCTATGGTCGATTCCTGCGCCTAATAAGACTGCTTTTCCGGGGAGTCCTTATTTCACACTGCAGCCCTTTTATTTTTTCTTTAGCAGCTAGCGTCCTCTTCTCCATGAGCTGTTCATCTGAATAAAAACTCTCTTCGGTTTGAAACTTGAGCCTTCTGTGACAACCTTTCGCTTTTCGCCTTCTTTTCTTTGTGGCTGATATCTTTCACAAAAGAAAATGAACATATACACCTTATTACTACCAAGCCGAGCATATTCATCAAATTTCCTGTTCCACAAGGCGCTGACTTCTAACAAATATTTAAACCGCAACAATAATATTAATTACGATGTCATTCCTTGCTTTCAGCACGAACACCATGATGCCAAATAGAAGTGCCTTTGAAACAGCGTAACTAACTTTCAAATATTCTACACTATTAGACCGCAAAAAATGTTGAGCAACATACTCAGTACACAACGCTACGCAAGGCTCTCCAGGGAAGAAGGTGGAAAAGAAACGTGTTCTGCGTACTAAAACTATTCCGACACCCCAAGGTCGCATTCCGACAGCATAGATCACAAGTTTTTAACGCCATAAACTCATTATCACCCAGTGACATTTTTGTCACTACTTCCTGATTTTACTTTTACAAAGCAATGCAATAGGTGATATGCTGACTATGTTAAAAAACATAAGTGCCTGTTAGTGTATGTGTTAAAGGAACATTAAACGGAAAATTTTGCGGTACTAGACTTAAATCTTAGCATCGCAGGATCAGAACAAGAAGGTTTTCATACGTCAGAAAATTGCCTAAAAGAGAGGCACCTCTATCGACACCCCATGCAAACTCCGGAAACTGAAACTAGGGACGTGCCCACTATGGCGGCAGTCGTTCGCTGAGTGCTTGGGCCCATGCCCTTAAGGGAACGCTAATTTGCTGTCAGTGCACATCTCCCATCGAAATATGAAGAAAACAGTGCGACAAAGACAGCCAGTAATGTGAATTACATAATAAAAACAGCAAAAACCAGACGATGGAAAGAAAGGATGAGGCTCAAATTCTAGTACCGAATCCTTTACTTTGGTGCTCTAACCCACCCTCTGTGTAGCCATTCTACGCAGGAATTTCAGAATGGTATGCTCTCAACAGCAAAGAGAATCTGCTCTGTTTGCTGGAGGGCCAGCCAAGCATTTCGTTCGAGGTTCGGCGTTTGAACTGGCTGCTTTCCGCCCACTTCTGGAGTTCTGAAATTATATAACCTTTCGTTTTCTATCGTATGGGTATGCTATGAAGGATAAAATCTTCACCGCTTAAAAGTTGGCAGTTGGCAGGTATGCATAAAAACCAAACTTCTCAGTGTGCGAATAACCAGCGCCGTAGTCATTCGGTTACTTCGATTAGGCAGCGTTTCCCGAACATGCTTGGCGATTCGTTAGCCTCGCTTTCATAAAAAGCGGAGGAGTGACTTTACTAGCAAAAGAAAAAGGATGCCGTACTCAGTGTCTCATTTCTAGTCGCATACCTGAACTGCGCGGTGATAGAAAGGTTAGGGCGTTTCGCAAAATTGAAATGCCACAGCCTCCTCTGCGCAAGCCCATATGAAACAGCGAGCACCATGCCGCGGTCGGGTGGCAGGTAGGCAAGAGCCAGCTGGCTGCACCATAGACATTTGTGATCCTGCGCTCTGTGTTCCTGCCATACGGAGCGAGCGGAGCTGAGTTAACAGGGTTCTTCTTTCACCGCTGCTGTCACAGGATTGCTTGCCGCCCATACCTCGGAATCCTAAAGCAGTTTACGTTTTTTACACCTCCGCGAATGGGCTTTCGGCCACGTTTCTGGCCTTCTGAAGTGGTGCTTTAGACTCGCCAAAACATTCTTAGTATATTTTTTTGTTTCCCGGAGCCGTAGCAACTTTTGTTACTTCATTTAGTGTGCCATTTGAATGCATGAATATTTTTTGCTGTTTTCTAAACAACCCAAAAGCTTTGCGCGCAGAAGAAACATTGGTAATGTTCCAAAACGCTAGATTTACTCTAGCATGATATTAATCTTCGGGGTCCCTTTAATTGCTGTTAGTGCACACTGAGAAAATCTAATATTTTTCTTGAGTTTTCAAATAATTTCAGGACTTCCAAATGTTTCTGCAGCAAGATTTCAAACCACACCTTACAGGCATATCATCATCATCAGCAGCAGCAGCTTAGTACACCCACTGCAGGGCAAAGGCTTCTCCCGTGTCACTTCATATAACCCTGTCCTTTGCCAGCTGTTCCCACCTTATGTCCGCAAAATTCTTAATCTCATCTGCGCACCTAACTTTCTGCCACCCCCTTCTACGCTTGCCTTCTCCTAAAATCAACTGCGTTGCCCTTAATGACTAAGGGTTACCCTGCCTTCGCATTACGTGACCAGCCCAAGCCCATTTCTTCTTCTTGATTTCGAGTAGGATGTTAAGGTTACAGATTTCATTTTTCTTTCCATAGCTCACTTCGCTGTCCGTAACTTAAGCTGAACCCTAATCGTTAGCCCACACTCATCTGCCCCTTAGGTGAGTGCTGGTAAGACACAGCTTTTGTATACTTCTCTTCAGGGATATTGGTAAACTGGCATTCATGAACATAGAGAACCTGCCATATGCGCTCTGCCCCATTCTTACTCTTCTAGCTATTTCACTACCAAGACCCGGATCACAGGTCACTACCTGCCTTAAGGAGACGTATTCCTTTACCACTTCCAGCACCTCGCTACTAGCTGTGAACTGCTGTTCCCTTGCCCGACTGCTGAACATTAGTTTGGTTTTCTGCATGTTAATTTTTATGCAAGCCGTTCTGCTCTGCCTGTCTAACTCATTGATCATGCTTCGTAGTTCATCTCCCGAGTGACTCAGCTAGGCAATGTCATCAGCGAATTGCAGATTACTTAGGTATTCATCGTTATCTGGTATCGCCAACTGTCCTCAATGCGGGCCTCAGAATACCTCCTCTAAACAGGCGGTGAATAACGTTGGCGACATTTTGTCTTCCTGCCTGACACCCTCCCTCATTGGAGTTTTATTGCTGAATTTATGAAGGGGTACGGAGGCCGTACACTCGTTATAGATATCTCCCAGTATTTTCACATAAGACTCTTATACACCCTCATTCCGCAATGTCTGCATCACTGCCCAGGTTTCCACTGAGCCAAATGCTTTCTTGTAATCAATGAACGCCATATAAAGGGGTTCGTTATATTCTGCGTATTTCTCTAAAACCTAATTGGTAGTGTGAATAAGGTCTATTGCTGACTAGCCTGCCTGATAATTTGGTTAAATGAGTCTAATGTTGTACTGATTCTATTTGCGATTGCTTCGGTAAATACATTGTAGGGCAACGGACAGTAAGCTGAGCGGTCTGTAATTTTTCAAGTCCTTGCTGTCTCCTTTCTTAAGAATTAAGATCTTTTTTGCGTTCTTCCAAGGTTCTGGTACGGTTGATGTCATAAGTCATTGCGTATACAGGTTGGCTAGGTTTTCTAGCACTATCTCCCCTCCGTTCTCCAACAGATCTGCTGTTACCTTATCCTGACCAATTGCTCTTCCCCTTGCATTGCTCCCTAAGGCTTTCTTTACTTCCTCTTTCGTTACTGACGGGGTGACGCATTGCTGTGCTGTGCTGTCTCACTCAATACCGTTCTGACTACATTGGATGCTGTATAGATTTGTGTAGAACACTACGGCTACTCTAAATATCCCTTTGAAATTCTGTTTTTATTCGATGGGTATTTTAAGAGCAGCACCATTGAAACAAATTTCGTCTCACTTTATGTCTTATCGAGCGGTCAGTTTTTGCATACATGCGATGGGTATATTTAAAACATGGAATATGTGGGTACCTTTTTCGTCAGTACCTTCCTAATTATCAAATACCTTTTTTTGGTTTTGTTTGCGGGGTTTAACATTTCAAAGCGACCCAGGCTATGAGCGACACTTTAATGGAGGGTTGCTGATAATGTCGGCCACATGGGGTTCTTTAACGTGCACTGACATCGTAAAGTACGCGGGCATCGAAATGCGACCGCACTCGCAGGGATCGAACCTGAGTCTTTCTGGTCAGCAGCCGAGCACCATAAGCACTGAGCCACTGCAGCTGGTAGTGATCAAATATTCAATATTACCTAAATAATTTCTCTCATTGACAAGAAATCTTGTATTCTTCCTGTGGTATCAGAAATGACTGGCTGCATTGTAAATACATCGATCATATATATGAATCTATTGAGTTTTTTAAGTCATACATTTGCTCTAGGTTTGGGTGGCTGCTTGTGATTATTTTCAGGAACTGTTGTCAGTTGCAGCGCCCAAACAGCACAGTAAAATTGAAGATATTGATTTTTAAGTTCATGTTAGTTTTATTCAAAAAAGCATCATTATGTGTAAAAGTAAATTAAGCATGCTTCATTTTTGATATTCAATTTAATATGCCTGAAATTATATATTGCCATTGAAGGCTCTGGGGCATAGTGCATGCCTCGTCGCATTCCGTTTACAGAAAATGCAAGCTTCAGCGGTGTTCACATATGCCACTTCCATACTGTCCTGGAGTTTTCTACATCATTGACGGACTGCGCACCGAATAGATTCGCATGAATTCCTATGAGCAACATGTTCTCTCCATAACATCCATAAAACTTCATATATCCGCTCAGCCCTTGTACAATGAAACACTGATGTCCAGCTTACGCTTACTGTAGTCCAAAAGGTTTCGAGGTCTTGGAATTTACTTCCTGTATGGAAAAGTCTTAAAACAGTTTTTCTTTCTCTTAAGAAAGTGAATATTCTTTAAAAACAGGCAAACAGGAAGCTGATTGCTTGAAAGTGAATATTCTTTAAAAACAAGTAAATGGGAAGCTGATTGCTTGAACCTTTTATGATTCTACCTAACACGAAGTGCTAATGAGCATTATTTGTCGCGAATAACACTAAGAGGCTTTCAGACTGATTACTGACTTGTGTACGTTTACATAAAATCGTTTCGCATAGAAATGAATCAAGAATGATTAGAAACTTACGGGGAGCTACCGTATTTTCTAATAAATTAATATTGCAGTCGCCATCAAAATGACAAGTAACTCCTTCGTAAGTAACTTACTCCATTGCGTTCCTGCGTGACGGTAACGGTAATACAAGATGAACTACGTCTGCCGCTATGAACGAGGGTGGATTTTGTGAACACCCTCAAGGTTCGGTCACACTTCACATAAAAACCTCCGATATCAGCAGGTTTGACAGTCGTCGCCTTAGCTCAGCTGTTATAGTACCGGACACAAAATTTGCAGGTCGTGGGTTGGCATCCAACCGGCGCCTCATGGTCTTTTCTTCTGTTTTTATTAATCTACCATTGCTAGAAAAGGACAAATTAAAAACAGACAAACCCCTACGCTCCTTGGTTTCGGTTCGTGTTTTGCACAGTATATCCCCTCTATAATGCCCACCGGGCCAAGAGGGTAACTGAAATAATTAAATAAATAAATATATATCACTGAAAGAATTCAGGTGCATACCTTTTAGAGGTCTTCACAGAAGGCAGCGTTCCTGCTGTGCGATCGCCATCCAAAACGACATGGACAATCTTTCGTGTCGTAAATAAAACGCCAGCATAGTGGGAAAAAGGGAAAGGGACTGGGAAAATGTGCTTTGTTCTATTTCCGTGTCTTCCAAATTTTATGAAGCAATTGATTTCGGATAAATAAAAAATTTTATCAATTTTCGTCCAGATTCAGTCATGAATGCTACTGACGAGGGCACGCAGGCACGTTGACTTGGCTGAGGTACAACGGGGGGTCGGAAACGTTTTTGCGGCGTTGGCTTCTTTTGGAGAATAGGAATGTGATAATTAGTAGCGCGAGCTAGAGACTTGCGAATAAGATACTAATTAGAGTAATATTATGCGCGTAAACTGAAGTGTGGAAGAGATGAAAGACAAAAATGCTAATACCACTGACTGCTTGCGAAGACAAACTGCTGAAGGAATCCATTACCGTTGTCGCGTAATAGCCTTAAAGGCGAAACTTTAGTGCTCCCCTAAATTTCCAGAGTGGATGGTGCGGGTTGCCAACTGAAGAACGGCGCAAGACAATCATGCGGGCCTTTCGCCCTTACTGATGCTTAATATCACCCTTACTGTGTGTCGAAGCGGCCTTCCAATGCCACGCAGTAGAAGATTGGTTCTGCTCTTTGCTGTGCCTATGAAAATGGCCTCACAGAATCGACCAGCTGCTTCACCAAAGTGCAAGGAGCCGATGAGATTCAGTGCAATTTAAAAAAAGGGGGTTGCTGTACTTTTATTACCACAGAATTACTTGAATTAACACCAGTCATTAACACTGGTGACGGACCCTGACCCTTTAGAGTTCGACAACAAAAGTAATTCGGTAAACTTGGAACCCAACTCAACCGGGCTATTAAAGTACCAGCCTCCGCACGGATATTAAGAAAGAATGAAGTACAACGAAATCAGCAAGTCCGCCTTTCGCCTCCGTTTTGTGTACTCGCCCATCGATGGCTAACTAGAAAGCTTTTTTTTTACTTGACCATCAATTTCAGCTGCTCAAAGGTCGGCTCTATTAGAAACAACACCTGATCTATTCCTTTTTGATGTAGTAGGATGCGCACTGACACTTCTTAATGTTCATCTATTGTGAAAAGTTAAACACGCGTTACAGTTCAGTTGCCGTCCGTCCAAAGATATTCATAAAATTTCTGCACACATATTCTTTCCAGCCCAGCGCTTCAAATGATCTCCGCCACCATTACGTGTAGTCGGCGTCTTTTGTAGTGCACGACGGTGCGCAAGTCATTAATTTTAAATCACTGGATATTTTCTGTGGCGTAATTACTTAGTTTTTATTAGCGTTCTGAATTTCCATGAAGTCTGCGGCTTTGCTTGTGTGGTCTGCTGATTGGATCTTCAGGTTCTTCTTATGCCTCGCCTCCAACGTAATAACTAAAGCCCAGACAGCGGTGCCAACAAGGTTGAGAGTTCCACAGATCACGAAGAGCCAATCGTAGGCTCCAACTCTGTCTCTGAAGTAACCTGCAAAAGAGGACCCTGCGCTGTCACACACCACAGAGAAAGCTTTCTAGCAATTACTTTTGAAGGAGAACAGGAGAAAAGCAGTGAGTGGACTCAGTGGGATGCAATATGCAGGCGATTAAATTGTCTTATTCCACACCGTCCGATGCCTACTGCCGAAAACTATAGACATGAGGCTAAGGAAATTTGTTATCTGTAGCTCGGCCGTAACTCCTTTAAACTCAGGCCTATGTTTTCGCTGAAATGCCAGCAGCCTACAATTCCCCTTATAAAGAGGTATCAGGCTTCTTTGGCTACTGCATGAACGATCACATTTGCACCGTCCAATGCCTCGCCGTGAGCACGCACTGCTGCTTACTTTCTGTTAGGTTTCAGTAGCCCTTCATAAATTATTCGTTACAGGCACAGACTATCGGAAAAAAGTTCTCGCAAATCTGTTTTCCGCTCCACTCAAATTACATCTCGTTTCGTGTGCTTGAGGCATGAAGCTGTAACAACCGACAAATAAAACAATTTCGCATGAGATAAATATTCCCAAAACAACATGACCTCCAACGACAACTCAACAACTCGTTCACGCCCCCTTTTAGGCGCAGGGCAGCATGGCAACATATTCTTTCAACACAAGAGTGTGTATAGTGTGTATGGTTTTGTATTTAGAGTTTAACATCCCGAAGGGAAACGTGGACCATGGGACGCCGTTGCGAAAGGCTCCAGGAGGACTTCATAACCTGGAATTCCTCAAATTTGTTTATAGACACATTACACCCTGGGGCTTTCACATTTCACCTGCATCGAAACAAGGCCGCCTCCACCAGTATTCGCTCCGAGACTATAAGCTCCATACCAGGACGGGAAAGCCAGGCAGCCACCACAGCTTGTGGCCGCTGGCAGTCCTGAGTAGAAGCAGGATATAAATTAACGTTTAAATACTCCCCTCCTCCTCACGAAATGTAAGACTATAGCATTCGTTTTGTAAATCTTTGCACGCAGCAAAAACGCTAACTCTTTTACGACTCATTAAGACCTACGCTTTTATGGTGTAATGAATTGGCGTCTTCAAATCGTTTCAGAGATAAAATTTAATGGACGCGGGAAAGAGTTGCTTCGCCCAATGTTTCCCAAAGTGTCCCGCGACTGTAATTCACAGTTATATCTTTGCATCTCCAAAGGTTTGCACGGCAGATCTCAGCGAATTGGAATTAGGGTACAGTGTAGGATTTCGTTTTGACATCACTGGCTTTTCTTGAGTGCAATGGGTGCTCCCAGCTCTAAATGGAGAAACCTTGACCATTGTGAGCCCAAAATATAGCATTTCCTGTGAATATTGATATATTCCTGACATGAAGGGCTCTGTGTGAAATGGTGAGCGGCGGATTTGAAGATATACCAAACAGGCGTACATGGGAAATTCTCGAAAAACATGCGTTTACGGGCTGAATACACTATGGTGGCTTGGTGGCTGAGCCGTTCTCATGGCGTAACGAAGTCATATGTGAGACTCATAGTAGTGGTGACTGCATTTTTACAGCGGCTTATGGCTACCCAGCCGTCCGCCGTCCAGGAATTTCGTGCATGTTTCTGAAGAATATTGAAGGCATTGCGGAAACACCTTGTGAGCCATTCCTCCTTGCCCCAGCAGCAACTTAGAGTGCAAAATTTGCAATTTTGTTCTTGCGGTAATAGGAGTACAGTATTTTTAGAAAGTTTTTATATTTATACTTATTCGCTATGTTGTAACCAGCATGGCTATGAATGTAATGTTTGAACTTCAGTAGACCTCTTCACAGAAATAATTCCTCACCTTGCTGCGTGCAAAAAATTGATTTATTCGAGCACTCCTGGCCAAATTCCAAGTACGTGAATTCAAGGCACTGAAAAACCGGGAACTTGTGGTTCTTAACAACGCAAAACTGATAAATAGTGTTCACGTTGGTGTTTAAGCATGCTAGCCATCTTTTAAGCAAGAAATATTCTCTTCGGTGAGACCCAAATAAGAAAAGTTCTCCTGTTAAAGCATTGTTTACTGTTCTGGTGCTTCCGCAAGCCTTGATCATGTTGCTTCCGGTGTGGCAGCGTTTTTTACAGTATATTATTTAAAACAAATCAGATACATACCTACAAGAGAAGGCTTCGCAAAAGACAGCATTCCTGAAGTAGCGATCACCATCCCAAACGACATGGACAATCTTTCCTGTCCGAAATAGGATGCCAGAATCATGGGAAAAACGACCATGCCAGTGCCGACAAGGAAAGCTATAACCAAATCTGCGGCAAATATTTGCACATGATTGGAGATTACTGGGAGAAGAATAAGAATAATGCCTTCTGCGCTCAATAAAAGCACCATGACGGCTTTGTTTCCAAGTAAGCCACGATCAACAGCAGCTGGAATTATGAATCTTCCTGCAATTTCGGCGATGGCTCCCATTGATGATATCGTCACTGCGCTGGACACAGGTACCCCTCTGTCTATAGCAAAGTCGACAAAAAGCGTAATATAACACTCAAAGACGAGGCTATATGCGTTGAAGCTGTACATGATGAGATAGAAAGTAGGGTGTTTCAAGACCGAGAGCCCATACTGCAGTGTTCGTTCTGCTTTTTCATTCCTGGACGTAGATGAGTTTTCAGCGATCCCCTGATTTTCGGTCCTAGTATTTATCCACTTTGGAGTACGCGTAAACAGGCTGAATGCTAAACCGTTCATAAGAACGGCGCCAAAGATGAGAAGGGAGCCGCGCAAGCCGTATAATTTAGTGAGGTACTCGAGTAGCTTTGGAAACACGAAGAGGCCCATGGTGACGCCCGTGTAGTTGAGGCCCATGGCGAGACCCTTGCGTTTGTCGAAGTGCTCGTTGATGATTGTAGGTGCAACTATGAAAACCATTCCGCCTCCGATGGCTGCAATAAATAATTTAAAACAAAGTAAGCACAGTGAAGAAAAATCTTCTGTGCCAGGTGAGCATTTTGATAATAGCAGACAAAACATTTTTAAATGTATCGCAATCAGTTTCAAGAATGTGGCCTGCTATACAAGCAACAACCAATGACTGCAGACTAGGATGTATTGCAGGATTTTTTTGTCTAGATCTGTGAGACGCAAGATCCAAGTTAAAATTTAAGAAACCAAATCATATTGTTAAGTTTATTTCATTGACACATTTTTCCGATAGCCTTCCAAGCGAAAATTGGTCTAATTAACTGTTTTAATAAGGTAATACTAAAGATAGCACATTGTTTTTTGTTGCAGCGGGTCCTACGCTGTGACTCTGCTGCTTTTACATTGGGCTACTGATCTACAGGTCGCGGGTTCGTTTGAACTCGGTGGCCGTACTTTCATGGAGAAGTACAAAAACGGCCGCACGCGGTGCGATGTCAGCGCGCGTTAAGGAACAGCAGCAAGTATAAATGAACCCGGTCAACTACACTCCATCGGCCCTCATAGACTTTGTGTCACTTCATGAGGTTCTAATATACAATTCTGGATTTTATAATTTTTTTTCAGAGCTGTGCTGCATTTAGAGTCTTACCATGTACAACGCCCAGTGTAAACGTCATGACATCAATGCTTGGAGCAATGTAGCTAATGATGGCGCCGATGCTTGAAGTAGCTGCTCCCGCTATGATCACTGGCCGCGCTGTAAATTTATGAGCCATGGGGCCCGTTATTAATCCTGGAAGCAAAAACATTAAAAATTTAGAATGTACATTTTTAAATGCCCATCTCCTGAATCTTAATAGATATAGAAAGACACCCTTAACAGCCGGAAAGACTTCTTAATTCTAGCTCTATATATATATTTTACGTGAATATGGAAGACTTGGCCGTTCGCTGAGGCAACAGTTTTTCAACCGTACTTGCGTTTAAAGTACGACAGAATTTTCAGGCGTAGAAGTCATCATCTTCCGGCCAAGCCATCTGTATAAAACTGTTTGAAATAAGAACTTCATTTCATCAATCCTGTCGGTTACTCCATTTCTTCATTTTGTGGTCATCGGTATGCGCGTTACGCATGTGTTATTTTCATCACTGAGAAGGCATTACACCTTGACTCGCTTTCGTTACGCATCGTTAGCTATGACAGTCTTGTCAGAGATTCCTGATTTGAGGGGGTTTGAGCTTTTCACGTAATAAAGCTTTTAGTTATATGCTATAAAGTCATACGTTTAAAAGTTATAACATCATTTCTACTCTATAGGTGGATTGCCTTTATACTTCTTCGCTCCTCTGTGCCTCCTTGCTTTTTGCATTCCAGGATTATATTGGTAATGTGAGATTCATAAATATACTGGCTGTTGTGTTCCTTTGTATAAGACAGAAAGTTGGTCTCTGCAAAAGTCCTGAATTAGTTAATTTCCTGTCTCAACAATGTCTCGCTTATCTTTTTTCTGAGTAACTTTTCACGTTCTCATTTCAAGTCTGCACTATTTCTAGTCCCCCTTAGTACAACTCATTTATTTGCCGGTCCAAATTCTGTACAGTGCTGGGCTGGGCGCTTGACGAGATATCTACATTAGTTTAAAGGCCTCCAATCGGGATCTTCGATATGCACTTGTTTCCTTCACGTTTCTGCACGGAGGTATTCATGATAGTTAGGTTGTTCTTTGCGACAAGATCTAAAAATAAAGAAACGACCCTATAATATTACTGTCACGCTGCCATACTTAATTTCTTGCTTCCCTTTGTATGGTAGAGACCTCTAGAAAGCCTTCAACTGTGTTTATACCTTCATGCTCATATGAACATATACACAGAGAATTTATACTATCCATTCATTCTCTCTAAACGTGGATAATTAGACTTCCAGGGCTTCAGTGTTAGCTCTCAATAAACTTATTTTCAATATCAACGAGAAAATAAAGGTCTCTTTTAGAACAAAAGCACTACTTCGCAAGGTCAAACCGTCTCACCGAGTTTGTGTGGAACTTCGCCTTCCGGGTTACCATTCCCAAACGATAAATAAATAAATAAAAATATTTCAACATTGCAGCTACTGGTATTCGCATCCGCGGCGGCTTGAACAGATCAGACCCACTGGCCGCTGCAAGAGAGCGCTTTGCTATCGCCTCAACCGTTCGTGTCTCGTGTTAACCTGCAACACATTCTCGCGCTTTGCATCGCACATCGCAGTCTTCAGCCACTGAGACTACTGTCGACTACTGAGACTACTGAGACTACTGTCCGCCAGGCGTGCGGACAACCCAGAAATTCAAAATTATGAGCCAGCCATGCTAAACACATGCTTGCGCACGCCTACTAGATATAGATACGTTAAAGCTTCGCCACATGTTTATAATGGAGAGAATAGCGTCGTTTTACTTACCAGAAAGGTACATTACAGCGCCCATGACCATAATTGGCCAAGAGCCATCGCTCTTGTTTGTCAGGAAGGTCTCCTGTATGGCGACGAAGAGCAAACCTGACGAACGTCTCACCGACATTGCAAAGCAGCTGGCTAGAGCACAGGCCCCTGCATGAGATAAAACCTTAGAACACGTGCAACGGTTCTGCCCCCCACCACCCCTACTATGGTTCCCCGTGCAGACCACCCTAATCACATGCGGAGCTAATTCTATAGGAGATTCAAGCTGTACTGTCCCGTACAAATAAACCTTAAATCGACGATTGTGTCTGTATTGCTCATCATTGGACGCTGCAAAGGTTACAACGTTTGGAGACGGGTGATGTATAGAGTAATTCGGGAGAATCATCCGAGTAACTTTTGATTAAAGACAGTTTTGGCCATTTGTAACATCCTAAGTAGCGCATACAGAGGGCCTTAGTGTGTCCTACCTGGGCAAATGGGGCTCGGGAAAAGTATAGAGAACCCAAGTATTCCTCCTGTGAGCAGTGGGCCATGCCCAAACTGAGTCTACCCCAGTTGATTCTGCATAGGTCCCATATAGGTGTTGGTAGGCCAGTCACATGCCACATTACTGCATCTGGTCCAAGCTGGTTTCTTGTCAAGTACTTGAGGGCGGATCAAACAGCAATGGGGGGGTCTATGCTAGAAAAACCTCCGCAAACCAAAATGGGACTGCCTACCCGAAACCAAAGAAGGGCCGACATAGTAGGCCGCGGCGGGGCTGGCAAACAAGCGTGCCCAACTGCTGCCCACATCGGTTTGTTGTAGGGCACTTGAGGGCAGGTGAAACTTCAATGTTCGCCCTGTGCTAAAAAACCTCTGCTAGCAAAAACAGGGCCACCAATGCGAAACCGTTGTAGGTACCACGTAGCCCGGCGCACCCTCATGCTCCCCACATTGGTCCCTTGTAGGGTACTTGAAGGCAGGTGGAACATAGATGTGATCACTCCGCGGGAAAAACCTCGTTAAACTTCATAGAGGCTGCACACACAAAACTGCTAGGGTCTCACATCAACCCTACGGGGGCTCGAAAGCGGGCGTGCACCAAGCAGCCCACTTCGATGTATTGTCGGGATTTCTTGGGTAGATGCAATACAAATGCTGGCGCTATGGGGGAAAATACCCGGAAAGCCCAAATGGGGCAGGGTAAGGAGCCAGCGCCACACTGCGGCTAGAGAAGACGCACGGGGTGGCAGACGAAGAAGAAAAAGGGGAAGTGGAACGTGGCGAAGAGCGTGCCGGAGAGAACAGGAAGAGCGCGGTCGGTGACGGACGTGTACGATATCTGCTGGCTCCCCGAGTTCTCAGGCTTGAGGCCTCAGCCACAGACGTCCGGGTTACCAGACATGGACAGCCCGTCGTAGAGAGCCTGAGCCATCAGACCTAGGTGCCGCTGTTTCCTTCGTGTCCGGCAGCCTCTGAACACGGACCACCTTCGTCGCCACCGCTGCTTACCTGGGCTACTGACCTTGAGGGCCGCGCCCGGATCCCACAAGTGTGACGACTCGTCTCCTCTGACCGACGCGGCGAATAGTCCTTACCCTCGTGGTAATGAGTATCGCTCCACCCTATTCTGCGTCAGTTTAATAGTTGTCTTTTAACAGGCGCATAGGCGAATGTTTCAATCATTCGTTTTGACTAGCACTACCGGCATCGCAAATTCAATTGTTGCGATCTGCGTGATGATGTCCATTTGTTAAGGGAAATTGAAATTTCGCCTCTTTAAGAATTTTAGAAAGGAGTTTTTTTAAGAAATAGTTCTGCGTCACTGCTTTGTTGCATTCTAGCGGATTTTCAAAGCCGTAAAAGTACTTGTGCAAGAGCATTCTCACTTCGGTCCCCGTCCTTGCGGAAGTCATGTCATGCGTTCGATATAGCCTGTTGCGCGTTGACACTGCATTTCAGTCAAAGTGAAGATGTTCGATCCACTACATACCGAGGAGTGACAGACCACGTTGCCCAGTGACGCACAAAGTGACACGTTTTTCTGTGCCTTGCGCTGTAGATTAAGATGTGCGGAAGGAGCACATGTGGTTTTCTTCATATGACGAAGACTGCTGGCCCCGTATCCAAATCCATGCTTAGCGACCTTCGCTTCATCACGACGTGGACCAGTGGTGCCTTCTGCGTTGACCAGGCGGCGCCATTAAAGAGATAATCCTGATGTTGGGAAGCACATTTATGTCCTTCTTTTCTCGGTTTGAACGCCGGGAATTTTTGTGCGCCTGACATACCCGCAATTATGCTCTTTCTTCCGACAGCTGCAACACAAAGCTGACAGATTTGCAGTGGCTACTATTGTGCTTGTGCGAACCGCATCGAAAGCAAACATTGCTTTTGGGTTATGCTGCCGTGCACGCCCTCTCAGAAGTCTTCTTCTGCCCAGGATTCTCGGCGGTGTGCAACTTGTGCAAATACGAGTCCGAACCTGCTGCGTCGAGCACTTCTACTCTGCTTTTGGTGGTTAAGCCTCGTCCGACAGCCTCTGAAAGGCCGGTGGGAGTGAAATGTTCACAAACAAAAACACTTTATGCAGCTTCTAGGGCTACGACACATAGAAACTACAAATCATTCAT
Source organism: Amblyomma americanum (assembly GCF_052857255.1). Lineage (NCBI taxonomy): Eukaryota > Metazoa > Arthropoda > Arachnida > Ixodida > Ixodidae > Amblyomma > Amblyomma americanum. The sequence goes on along the minus strand of NC_135498.1, from coordinate 134,139,608 downwards.
AAAAACGTGAAAGTGTTCAACAAAATAATGTGGCACATTCAAACCTCTCCTAGCCAGAGTCTTTAATACAAACAAATTTTGCAACAATAGTACCCTAGTGCACGAGATAAAACCAAATAAGCACAAATTGTTCATTGCGTATTGCAACAGTGCCATGGCAATAGGGTCCCTTCGAGGCAGTGCCGAAGACTCTCAATATGCGAAGCAGGTTGGTGGCTCGCCGACCAGCAATGTTCCTCCGGGGGTGGTGCGGCAGCATTTCATTTGTAGTTAACTATGTAACGAGCTGCTCGCCAACGCTAAACGTCCTTTATTTATAGGGCGCGTAACATATGCCAATCACTTCGCGCAATGGCAGACGTGCACATGTAACGTCGACCGTTTAACCTCGTACTTAACCTCACACCTGTGCGCGTCTCACCCTTTGTCAGGCGACGAGACACGTTCCAGAACGTCTGAGGTTTCTTTTTTTTTGTGCGACTGCGCACTAATAATTCCGAGCTAAATGGCGAGCCTATGACTCAAGGTGGCCCAAGGTACTCAGCTATCCATCCGTAATATTCGTTGATTTCTTCATTGCTCTCGATCCTTCTGCGGCGTACGTGCGCAAGATACTTTTGACGCCGCGTCATGCTCCGAAATGTGGGCAGAATTTTGTGCCATTCGTAAGTTGCGTCTCTGAAATGCGGTAATGAAAAGTCGGCCCCCATTGCGCAATGGCAATATGGATGCTCGCTGAAGGGCTGATTTGTAAAGGGTCATACACAAGCACCAGAACCGGATTTCGGCTCACGTAACTCGTTATTCTGTCCACACGTCTCGCTATTTACGTAAGCCGTCCACGAAAGCATAGCTTCGGGTTACAGAGGCATCGGATAAAAACAAACTGCTTCAAAATGATGCGGCGAAGCTGTAAGCTATGTTATGACTGGAAAAGAAATACCCCCGCGAGCGAGTGAGGTGGCGGCCATTGAGCACTCCTTTCTGCGTGATCGTGAAGCTCTTGTTAAGCGCCAAATGCGGTGACAAGGAAGACGGGCATCGCAAGCTCTTCAACTACCCGAGGAGCTTACTTCAGCGAAAACCAAGCATGAGTGCCACTAAAGCAAACGTAGATTTTAAAAAATGCTTCTGCCAATCATTTCGCAGCTTACCAGCCACAAGCCAGCTATGCACGCTGTCTGGACCGTACTGGCGCAGTCGGGTGCCCCATTTCCAGTGACTCCACTGACAACTTTCGGGCTTCCTGACTTCCATTCCTGGATGGAATGCGGAGTTCCTGTGAGAAAGATAAAGTTTACGATCAATCCCAGCCATAGCAAGGTAATGCCTACGGTCTCAGAGGTGGTCGACTGGCATAAAGCCCAGCAGCAGCTCCGCGCAAATTTCAGCAATCAACATCTCTTAAGAAATACCAATGCACACATTCTTGCATGTGCTCTTCTCCAGGAGATCCCAAAGAAAAGCCTGCGGGGGACCTTCACACAAAATTCCACTTAACCGAATTACAAAAAAACAATATTTTTACGCAGCGCATTCTCACTTATACACCGGAGTATGAGGTGCTCTTCTCCGTACTGCCCTCGTATTGGCAAGCGAGAAATGCAGGAAAGGATGTTTAAGGTAGTGCTTAAAACGCGTTACCGCCGTATTTTCCACCATATGTTTCAGGTAGCCTGCTGCTAATTATAAATAATAAGCCCAGTGAGGTATAAACGTGTCTTCAGTGTCGTAGTAAATTGGCTATGGCGGATATCGTAATATAGGTGATTCCTGCTAACTACTAAGCCAATTGACAAACTTCTGATTGTTGCCTTTTCTGATCGTTTATCTGATCGTTTACTGTTGCCCTTAGCCGCCTTGCTGATATTTGTGACTTGCTGCCGGCCGTTAGTACTAGACATGTCTGTTTTTGTAACTTGGGAAACGGTATTACCCTTCGCATGATTTGTACTTCGTCTATCTAGTACCAAAAGATGTGCGCTTTCGAAACGCGCGTTTCTTTTGCGAGCGCAAGTAGAGGTTCTTGACGCTCTGACGCACGCACGAAAGAGCTGCGATTTTTTAAAATTGTTCTACATGTCCCAAGGAAGCAATGTACGAGAACTGGGCACATGAACCACGCGTGTGCTGACGGCGGATCACCGCCTCTTCTTCGCGTTCAGATTGGCTACGAAAAAAGCCGAGCGGCTAGCTTAGGTTGGAGTGTATAAGACCGCTGTGGTCAGAAGCAATCATTTGTCCCATTTCTACAGAACAAACAAACTGAAGATAACCTAATCAAATGTTTTAGAGCGCAGCCCTTGTCATTGCTCTCCCGGTAAGCTTAAAGGGACCCTTAAATGATTTCGAAGGGTGCATTTTTGTGTAACAGATCTTTAGAGGTGGTTTGTGTGGGTATTCGAGTCAAATTTGAAACCTTTGTGCGGAATCCATAATTTAAAAATATCTTTTAAAAATCGCTGCTGCAGTAGCTCGCCACCTACTAGGGCGACATATCTAATCGCGCGTCCCCTACCCCTATGACATCAGTGGGCAGAAGGGGCGAGCTTGAAGGCTGTCTCTTCTGCTCTCTGACATCATCGGGGTAGGGGACGCGAGGTGAAGTGTGTCACCCTTATCGGTTGGAGCTACTGCGAGAAGCAATTTTTAAAATTATTTCTAATTTATTGGGTGCACGGAGAGCTTTACAATTTGACTCGAAAACCCACAAAAACCACCTGTACAGTTCTATTGCACTATATTATCCGGATCGAAATCATTTTAGGATCTCTTTAAAATGTCTGAGCACAATAGGGTACGCTCAGGGAGAAAAGGATAGCTTCGCGCAGGCATCTGCGGTGGCTACTATATGTCTCAGTGTCACCGCTAGCTTTTGGAACTCTTATGCGCGTTTATAAAAGAATCTGTAGTGAGGTATTCACTGGTTTTCTATCAGGCTTCTTCGGAATGAAAAAGACGAGTCATGACTTTTGGGAAGCCGTCATAAGCTTTGGTAATTGAGTGTAAAGTGCTCTCAGCGGTAGTGGTTATCAAGCATTCAGTCGGCTTTCGGAGCTTAGTAGCTGAGTGTTAAAACATGGCTCTATTCGCGCACACCTGCTCTTTTTTGGAAGTTAGGTAACCCAACGGCACGAAGCCTAAGGAAGAGAAAGGACGAGACACAGCGCTTTTTATGTGCGTGCTGTATGTACAGCGTCCGTGAAGAGTATACGACCCAAGGAGCTTACTTGCGAGGCCAGCTGTGTGCAGGCCTCAGCCATCGTAATCTCTCGAAAGGAGAAGGGCTTCGCGTCCTCAATCGTTCCAAGCTTTGGAGTGCAAGATATGCTAGGGAGCGCCGCTAAACTGCTTAGAAGAAAACCCCTTGGGCTGTATACTTTTGACGGGGGCTATACCGTCGTTCAAGTGTTTGTATGAAGTCCAATTTGAGCTACTTCTTGCGTGTTATTCGTCTTCCCTCCTCATGTCTCTATATGACATGTAACTGTGTAACATGAGGAGCTCTGGAAGAGCTCTGTAAGAGCAGGGGAGAACCTGGCATACTCGAGGCATCAGTTACCGTAAAACATATGGACACATTTGCAATCCTGCGGCCAAGACCTAAAGCAGCAAGCATTGTAACGATTTGTGTCAATAATGCGCGGCTCCCGTCCCGAGGTGCGATACGTACTGGGATGGTAATAGCGTCACGCAATTATGCGGTCATTTAATTATTTCGCGCGCGCTCTCCCATTGCTAGCTGCAAGTGAAGCACCATGCTCTTAATTCAGCGACAAAAATGACCATTCACTCTGTTTCCAATCCTTATACCCCCTAATGTAATGAACAATACCTGCAGTGGGTAAAAATGATAAAATATGATTTTGATCACGGTGATAAATGACGTTTCTGTCTTTCTTGAATTCTGGGCAATGAATTTATTATGTTCATAAGAAGTATACCTAAGTCTTATATCGTTAAGTAGAGGTGCGTGTACAGAATGCTGCGCAAACCGAGCTGTCAGCTTCCTCACGGAGGCATCAAAAGAACTGAGTGGCACGCAGTTTGCAAGTAGCGGAAAAAAATGCGTCAGATACTATTACTGGGAAGAACGCTTGCATCTCGCGTCTGCTGTCGCGAATTTCAAGCAAGGGTGTAGCCGCTGGTCACCTTATTGTCATCCTGGCTGCTCGGAGAATTCGTTTCTGGAATTCTAAACTGGCGATTCATCTGCATACAGATTCATAATTGTGCACAGCGTCACAAAATTAAGCCCTTCCATACCTCTCCTGCGCTAAAAAACCATTCAACATACATCATACCGTCAAAACACAGCCGCTCTCGCATTTTGCTGTATTCACTGCGGCGCTTTTGATCGGCTTACAAACTGTTCATATCAAACGTGGCACCCATTTTGAGGCTTACACCAATTACCACGCACCTGTAAATGCATTAGCATGCTACGCACTTTGTTTAAAGCACAATCAATATAGACGCATGCTTAGTCCTGTACTTAAACAAGGCCGCGACGAAAGAAAACTAGTAACGTATGCGAGCACTGACAAAGGACACAGCAACTACACATAACTGTGAACGCCAGCGCACGAGGAAAAGGAACTGACCTGTTACAAACACAGTTCTCTTCAGCGAAACTTCCACAGGACACCTCCCGTCCCTGAGCACCCGGCTACCCGCTCAAGAGGCCATTATCTCCAGAGCCGTTAAATTCCGAGAGGGCGCAGAATGCAGGCCGTTGGTCGTCCTATTGAGGTAACGTCAGATCCTGCACTAAACCAGGTCAAAACAGAGCAGGTTGTTCGGACTGAGTTGACACGAGTCTGCAGCGATAAGAGCCGCCAGTGATTGTGGACGCTGGCAGTCGCTCGTGTTATTTCAAGGCGCTGTCACAGCGTAGCCAAGGTGCGCCTTGTTTACTGCTCTGGCTATCACCTCTTTTCTCTTCCGTTCTAAGCTTGCGCTTTTTGTCCCTCTTGTCACCGCCCTGAACTTTTCGCCTTTCTTGGTTGGTTTGGTTTATGGGTGTTTAACATCACATAGCGACTCAGGCTATGAGGGACGCCGTGGTGAGGGGCTCTTGAAATTTCGACCACCTGGGGTTCTTTTACATGCACTGACATCGCACGGCACACGGGCCTCTAGATTTTTGCCTCCATCGAAATTCGACCACCACTGCCGGGATCGTACCCGCGTCTTTCGGGCCTGCAGCCGAGCGCCATAACCACTCAGCCACCGCGGCGGCTCTTCGCCTTCCTTGTTCGTAAAAACGGATGCAAAGGATGGCAAAATCACGATGCTGACAAGCACATTGTCCAGTACGGTACTCTACGTGAGGGGTAGGAAGCTTCGGTCAGTTTCAGTTTCTACTACTTCAGCGCACCTGGTGACTGTAGAGGAACTGATGCTTAAAACTGAATGATTCCTGCACACGCACGTAGTGTGATAAGGCTGTGGCCGTGGCTGAATTGGCTGAGTGACTGTGATAGGAAGGTGCTTTTGTTTCGAAGGCGGTGGTTGGAAGGCCACTCAAGGATGAAGTTTCTTTTCCCGCTAGATACCTTTGTCATGACGACGATACGGCGGTCTAGTTGGCTTCCGTCCGGCAGCTGTGGGAGGAATGGGCGCGGACGTCTGGGTTGGGTTAGGTTAGGTTAGGTTAAGTTAGGTAAGCTGGATAGTGGCGTATGTGGAAGTTACTAACCGCGGCCGCACGTTCCTCATTTCTTGTGCCTGACTCAGCCAACGAGTAACTATTTTCAATAAGATCACAGCTGCTGTGTAGGATGAAACGAGCTCTGCGCTCGACCGAGTGTTGGACGAGTTTGCGCGAAGGCAGTTAGTGAACAAAGATATAGCGGAACGCGGGAAACCTGCAGATATTAAAATTTCGGGATGAAGACACGCACGTTAGTAGGAGCGCATACTTCGTGTGCAGCTTACAAGCTTCGAACGCAACAGACACCGCAATACAAAGGGTTTCATAAAACTTCCTGGTGAAAGCAATGTGTCAATAAATGATGTTCCAGTGATGAAGCTCTGGTGAGAGGGAGGAGGGTGGGATCTGCCTGCGAATGGTGTTAGGATACGAACGTAAATTGAAAATGTTTTTAGGGAGGGTGGCTGCTATGCAAAATTGACCGGTACGCGTGCAGATTTGTGATTAAAAACAAGCGAGCAAAGCAGAAAGGTATCTGGTGGGTGCACAGGGTGGAGACAGCGAACACGGGCATAAAGGGATGTGTGTCCACGCATGAGGAGCTGCGACAGGTGGCATGGTATGACTGGTTGGCTTGAACTAGAAAAAACTAGGAGAAAATAATTCAGCAGCACGACAGGCCGAAATGCCTGAAAGCGAAAACACATAAAGATCAGGTGGCGCGGAGAAAGAGGGAAAGGGAAGAGAGCCACGATTGCGAAAGTTAAGAGTCCGAAATGATAAGCAGTAGGCTCAGAGCTTAAGGGAAAAACAGGTAATTTTAAACGAGAATAACCTTAGAGTACATTTTACTTGACGCTAATTTTCAACTGTCCTCTCATTCAGCCTGTCATTGTTTTGCGTGATGTACAAACATAGAATAGAGTTACAGCTGCAGATATTGAAAGAACATGCGATCTAGCCCTCAGCCATAGCTGCCCCATTCCAACAATACAAAATGGGCTACAATAAGCCTAATATTAATCTTCAGCACCTGTACGCACTTCGCTTGACGTAGCCTAAAAACAATTGGAATGAATGAGAAGTACACTTGTAAACTCATGACCTCGCACCTTAAGTGGTCAAGAGGGGGCTAGCAATTGTAAGCGAGATTATCCAGGCCAATCATCCTACTAGAACGTTTGTAATTGAAATAATGCTATTATTAGATGCATGCCTACTTCTCGACGCTGGACGGCAAGTTTTTTTCGCTACACCGGGTTATTTTTAGACCGCAGCACTTATGCGCTCTGTCCTGCGTTCCTCCTCGTAGTCAGCGTCCGTGTTGTCCCAAGCAGCACAGGCCATCGGCCCAATATTGCATGATGAAAAAACAGCGCAAGGAACGAGACGAAATCACGAAGGAAGAAGACACAGACACGGGCGCTGTCTTCTTCCTTCGTGATTTCGTCTCGTTCCTTGCGCTGTTTTTTCATCATGGATTACCAACTAGCCCGGCATCTTGCACTTCTGTCCAATATTGCAACAGGATGGTCCCATCCTGGTCGTTTGTAGGGCCAGCTTTGCCAATACAGTTCCAATGATTGGCTGCTTGGGGTCGGCGCCGTCGGCATAACCGGTTGCCCAAGTAGCAGCGTAAAAGGCAATCTGAACAGTGCGTGCCACTGGGATATCCTGCCTTTTGGCGTCGGCGCAATCGTCGTAACACACCACCTGAGAGGTTATACGCCTCCCTGTCACCTGAGAGGTGGCAGGTAGTAGCGAAACGCCACCTGCCACGGTGAAAGCGAAGCAATGAACAGGTGTAATGTGGCTGCCATGGGAAGATGCGGAGAGGTGGAAAAACTAAAATATGTTGAGAGCTGCGCTCAAACTTCGCATTGCCATCTATTGTAATCGTCTGCCAATCATTTTGTAGTTTCCCGATTTTTCTTTTAAAAACTGATATATAAGTCACCGCGGACTGTGCAGGTGTATTTTACATCTAGGCGGGCATTGAATACGTGATAGAGCTAAACAATGAAGCGATTTATTTACTAAAACAAACTAAACAACTTTCGAATTTTTAATTTTACCGGCCAGTATTATATTAAGAAATTAACCACCGGCAGCACTGAAGGAGCGCTGACTGTATTTTCTTAATTGGCTATGAAGTTTGCATGCACCGAATGAAAAAAAATACGAATTTTAAAGTGGTTGGGTTGGCTTCCCGTTGTGGCACGTACATAAAATTGCATCACTCTAATTTTTAATTCCATCATATTACCCATAAGTTTGTGTGATGTATGCCACATGGCAGGTAAAGCAATTTCGCTGATGATAATACGAGCAGCAACACAATTTTATAAATGTGCAACGCTGAAATATATGCTCAAAGAGATTTCAAATCCGTATTTTTACTTCCAATATATCGAGGCACCTTCCCGATTTGAAAAATTTCAAAAACGGGGCTCTGTTTCATGTGCATCAATTTCATGATATGAGCTGACCCTAGTCAAACATAAAATAAAAAGTTTATTTGTTATTTTGTGAAATAATCTTGCTGATATGGGGCGCTATACATACATAATATCTCCTTTTCAGTAAAGATGACCTGCAAAAGCCGCACGGACGCATCTACCGCAGCTTTTAAAATAAAATTCTGTAAACAATAGGGAAAGCACCATGTATGGTTGCTACGCCCAGATGCAAGGAGCAAACGTTGCAGTGGATAAATCAGCGAACTTGAGTGCATCGATCGCTGAAACATCAGAAGCAGCTATGAGCTACGCAGATGCAGACATTATTTCGCCCCTGCTGAAAGGTAGATGTCGAGTGGTAGCGTAGCTTGCATACAAGCTTATCCGTTGAAACTTTTGCGACTTATGGCGTGGAACCGGCGTTGTCTTCGAATTTATTGGAGAACTAAACAATTACGTCATAATTAAAAGAAAAAAATGTGAATCATACCCACGCGGAAAAGATAAATCGTTGAACATCGCGAGTTTCAGCACGAAAACCTACACAAAGATAAAGAAAAAACACGACGTGCGCAGAGTCGACACTCATAGACAGGCTAGCTTCCATGAAATTCATGGTGTTAACGTGGGAACAGGCCCAATTTTTTGGTTTTATTGTGTAAAGGTACGGTTACAGGTTTCAGTTATACCTCCTTATTTGGGAGCTCTTTTCGAGCACCCTAGTTTGGGAAGAATTGGTTCTGACAGAATTGTGTCTATGGAGTTTAGCTCAAGTAAGAACGGGCAATAATGCGAATTTTTAATGTAAGTCATAATAGTTACTTTAAAACTACAACACAAAAGATTCGGAGTAGTAACAAAACAGGAGGTTGCTGAACTTATCACGAGAAAAGTTCAAAATTTTCGCTAACAGACAGCGGCCTAGTTGTCTCCTGCGCATAATTTTTTTAAGATTGCTCTAAATACCAGTGTCCTTTATCATTGATATTAGGGCTGTCGGTTAGAACACATGGAGGACAAATATTTTCTTCAAAATAGTGAAAGGATACGCCGACTTAATGAAACATCAGGTAACGAGCTCACAGAATGAGAAAGGCAGGCAAGGAACGGGAGAATGAACAAACATGAACAGTGGGCTTGCAGTGGGGATAGGAAGCGTTCAAACAAGCTCTTGTTCTAGGGGATTACTCAGGAAGATTTTAATAATATAACTGACCTCATTAAGAACTGCTATAGGGCTAACTCACAAATAGAAAAAGCATCTGAGGCTGCGGGACTTTGCAAAGGCAGCAGAACATGACATGTGACACACAACACTCTCTCCTCTAATCTGTAATAATTAAAGGGCAGTGTCACATAATTATGACAACTACTGAACTAAATCTGTACAAAATCCTTTTCAGCCGCAGTTTTAGTACTCAGTAACATGTAAGTAGTGCAAATGTTCAAGGCAGCCTTCACTTCGTGTTTGCAGGGGAAGGGGTATAGATTCCTCTATAACGAGAACAGGGCTCAACATATATTGGGTTAAAACCATATGCACACACTACATCACTGCCAAGTGCACATTGACGGTAGTGGTACCTCACCACGAACACAGTTCTTCTCATGCACAATTTAACTTAGTGACAGCGCACATCAAGTGATTCTAAAATCCTACCGTCGAAGTGATACACTAGCTGAGCAGTTCACACGGTGACACTTTCCATCGGAGCACCATTTCTTCGCGGGCAATCGTCTCTTCGCGTCGAACCGAACCATCACTCTGAAAGCAGCCGGTAAACTCTGGCCGGTATGGCAAACAACAAGCATCCATACGTACCCGACGAGAACATAGCTGGACGAAAAAAGCACCCAGGCATTGAAAACTGACGCTTATAAAAGACGACGAGCAACACGCAACGAAGTCACGAGATTACAAGACTTACATAAGGCAGCCAAAGTCAGCAGCCGGGGACAAAACCAGGTGACCTTGATGAATTCGACAACAGCCGCTGCCCGCTGCTCTGAATGAGCGCAAACGTAAATATTCGTTTCCTAAATCAGGCCTTATAATTTACGATATGTGTATACCTAAACATTTATGCTCCCCAAAACTAGAATGCTATTTGAAATGGTTTAAATCCCAAGATGTTTAAGTAATTTTTCTAGTTCAGTTTGTCCGCTCACTTTATTTTGACCATTTAGTTATACAGCCCTTATATGTGTGGTTTGCGCTTACTTCTAGAACACATTCGAGTTGAGCATTTGCGAGCTATGTAAATTGACCTTGGTTCCTCCGCCCCCACCTTTGACGCTGAGTCACCGTTGTTCGCACATGACTGCAGAAAGCTAACCTGCAGAACCACCCTACTCACCAATCGACTGCGCTGCCTTCCGGGTAAGGTGGCTAGGGGAATCTCCGCATCCCGTGAACATTAGTCGTGTAGTCTTAGCCACCCGGGCTGGTGACGCGACTGCGGCGTCCCCTAGCGGTACAACTCTCTGTGTAATAAATTATCAATTATTTTCCGGCGCACTCATCCCCCATCTTGCACACTGAAAAATGCTTACAAAGTGCTATAAAGTGCGCATTAAAACCACGCAAGAACATTTTGTTTTTCGCTTACTTCCAAAGGAATTGAATTCAGTTCAACTGTAAACAAATCAAGAGAGGCTGTGCTTCATAATTTATCGACTACCATAGAGCGCATAACGTGACGCCTAAGTGATGATAAGCCTACCGTGGGTCTAAATAAATCAATGATGTTTTAGGCGTGCCGAAGGTTGAATTTTATTTCTTGAAATGATTACATCGTTCCTCTGAGGACGTCGCTGATGCTGGGGGAGATCTCGAGTTTCACCAAGTTTGGACCATCGTGCACAGCGCCCCAGGAGACCTCTTTATACTTGGGGCCATTAGGGACGATTCTTATACTGACTGCAAAACACGGGTGACGGTGAAATCTTCGAGCAGAAAAAGTGGCACCTGTCGAAAAACTGATTGTACTCCACTGTGTTCTTTCTCGTCGGAGTATACGAATGGTGCAACTATTTTTATTCTCGTGGAACGTTTTCCACCTATATACTCGCTGTACGCAAACAAGCAATTGCACTAAAATGCTGAAGGAAAGCTGGCAACAAGTTTAAAAAAAGTGACTTCAACAGCCACGAAGCGCTCCTGACCGACTGCGGTAAAGTTTTGGCATGCTACCTCGTTCATTTTAAACGCATGTTTATATTGTGTGTACCGGTTGGTTTGCTACCCATAGTCGCTTTAAAAGCATCCCAGGGAGTCGTCACTTTTGTGCAACGTAATTTTAAGCCATTTTGTATCGCTGTCATGCAACATTCTGTGTGCTACGCGCTGCATACCAATCACGTTGTGAGTCTGTCACTACTGCGTTTAACTTGAAGTGTGAGTTTCATGGCTGTGCAAGTCAGTCGCTTTAGTCTATTTGCTGTATTCATCTAGCGTTTTAGCACGCTCAATTAATACGCTGCACAAGTTCAGAAGCAGTCAAATAAATGCTTTGCCTTCGAATCATAGGGTTGAGAGCTTGCTGGGTACCTTCTTGAAATGCTTTGGAAAGGCATTTGCCGATAATCACTGTAGTAGGGTTGTTTCACAAATATAAAGCAGAAAGGAAGATTTCAGCTTTTTCTGAAAGGAAGATCCGGAAATACTTCAATTAAAACGTGATACAATTCAACTATGCCTTTCTAGCATAAAGTCCATATAAGATTTTCGGTTATGCCCACGAAATGAGTATCCATGGACGTGTTCCACTATACATATCAGTGAGAAGTTGAATATCAAATAAAGACTTTAAAGCAGATCTAATGGAAAGTGTCAACATCACCAGCCTTGATGTAAAATACTTGAGTTCTTTTTCCTTCTGCATGACTATGTTCTGCAGTGCATTATTTCACGCGTTCCTTGCTTCTCTTTGGTTTCTAGATGTGTGCTGACCGGAGGGTGTCATCTTAGATTTTATTGGTCAACGCAGTTTTATACCGGACATATTTTTTCACCATAGTCACCATTACTAAACGCTATGAAAGCGTATTTCCCTTCGTGGTTTGTTTTGCTCATGCGCTCATCGACATTAATACCGCACAGCGGTATGCAGATCGAAGCATGTATAGACCTATAGTGAAATATATCATGATTTTTTTTACTGGCTGAGAATCTGTTGCAGAAAAGTTTGTTTAGTAAACAAAACATACATGTGCCCTGTTTCGCTCGCATCATAACAAATTCCCTGTGGTTTATCTCGCGGCAAACAGAAAAGCGGGAGCTGGATAAGCCCGAAATTGTTATGCCAGTCGGAGAGTTCAGTATCTCTGGGATGGAATAGAGAATGTCAGTCTTGCTTACGGCATTACACTGGCATTAGTGTTATTCCACGTATACGACCCAGACTAAGCCCAGTATAAGCCCAGAAGCCAACGACGACGAAGCGCTCGCGCCGCCGGTTGGATGCTCGTGCTGGATGGAACACTGCCGCTTGTGTCTGGTCTCTCGGCTCTCTGCCTCGTAGATTGCCTGTGCCAAGGTCTTCGTAGCCGGCCCTTCCATCGTGCCTATAAACCGCTCTACATTTGGTGGAGGTTGCTGTGTTCCTCTTTTCACCATCACCGTGGACCTTCGCAGCCGCACCATCCCGATGTCCACTACCAAGGCCAGTCAACAGCCCGCCGCCACGTCGCAGCCAGTCATCTGCTCCGGTGCCGTCCGGCAGCGCGACCCCGCTGTCTTCAGCGGCCATAGCGACCAGGACGTGGAAGATTGGCTGGAATCATACGAACGGGTGAGCCGCCACAACAACTGGGACGACCGCGTCAAGCTTACCAACGTCATCTTCTACCTCAGCGATGTCGCGAACCTCTGGTTCCGCAACCACGAGGCCGACATTCCCACTTGGGCCGTTCTAAAGAGCACCCTCGCGGAGGTTTTCGGCCGTCCTGCAGTGCGGAAACTGCGCGCTGAGCAAAGCCTGCGCGTCCGAGCTCAGCACACGGATGAGACTTTCACCAGCTACATTGAAGACGTAGTAGACCTCTGCAAGCGTGTTGATCCGGCTATGTCCGAGGCTGACAAAATCAAACACATCATGAAGGGCTATTGGCAAGTCCCGATGGCTGAGTCCGACCGTCCTAAAACGGCGTTCGTCACCCCTTACGGACTCTATGTGTTCAACGTGATGCCATTCGGCCTCTGTAACGCTCCCGCAACGTTTGAACGAATGATGGACAACATCTTGCGCGGCCTGAAGTGGACTGTTTGTCTCTGCTATTTAGATGATGTTGTGTTTTCGCCCGATTTTCCGACGCATCTCAAGCGCTTGCGCCAGATACTGAGCTGCCTCACCAATGCTGGCCTTCAACTTAATCTCAAAAAATGTCACTTTGGTGCCCGGCAGCTGACAATACTCGGCCACCTCGTCTCCAAAGACGGCGTCCTGCCCGATCCTGACAAACTCCGTGCTGTCGCTGACTTCCCTAAACCGACTTCTACAAAACAAGTGCGCCGATTTGTGGGTCTCTGCTCCTATTTTCGGCGATTTGTTCCCAATTTCGCCTCCATCGTCGTGCCCCTGACGAAACTTCTTAATGGTCCAGCCGACCTGTCTACGTGGGACGGCCTGCGACGACGCTTTTGCTGCGCTCCGTCATTTTCTCACCTCACCACCCATCCTTCGACACTACGACCCCAGTGCCCCTACTGAAGTGCACACCGACGCAAGCGGAATCGGCCTCGGGGCTGTCCTTGCCCAGCGCAAGCCTGAATTTCCTGAATACGTCGTTGCGTACGCCAGCCGTGCCCTCACCAAGGCTGAGTCGAACTACACCGTGACGGAAAAGGAGTGTCTCGCCGTAGTGTGGGCTCTAACAAAATTCCGCCCATATTATATGGCCACCCGTTCACCGTCGTCACCGATCATCACGCTTTGTGCTGGTTGGCTTCACTCAAAGATCCCTCAGGGCACCCAGGCCGCTGGGCCCTCCGTCTTCAGGAATTCGATATCACGGTAGTTTACCGATCGGGCCGCAAGCACTCCGACGCCGACGCCTTGTCCCGCTCCCCACTGCCCTCTCCTGCGCCCTCTTCGCCAATATCTGCATCCCTACTCGCAGCGCTCACTACCATGGACATGTCTCATCAACAACGCCAAGATGAATGGATTTCATCGTTGCTCGACGTACTTCGTGCACCCTCTACGGCCTCCTTCACTCGAGCACTTCGTCGCCAGGCTTCCCATTTTGCCCTTCGCGACGGTCTTCTGTACCGGCGCAACTATCGTCCAGATGGCCGCAAGTGGCTTCTCGTGATTCCCCGACATCTCCGCACTGAGATTTGTGAACACCACCATGCCGATCCTCAGAGCGCTCACGCTGGCTCGCTGAAAACGTACGAGCGACTACGCCAGAGGTACTATTGGCGCGGCATGTACAACTTCGTTCGTCGCTACGTTCGCTCCTGCACGGCCTGTCAGCAGCGGAAGTCGACACCTCGCCCTTCGACTGCCCCGTTACCGCCAATACTGTGTCCGGCTCGCCCTTTTGATCGTGTGCGCATCGGCCTATATGGGCCACTTCCCTACACGACCGCTGGGAATCGCTGGATCATAGTCGCCATGGACCACCTCACTCGGTATGCTGAGACCGCTGCCTACCTGCGGCTACTGCTCGCGATGTAGCCTTCTTCCTTCTTCATCACTTTGTCCTGCGTCACGGCGCTCCTCGCGAACTTCTCAGTGACCGCGGCCGTGTTTTCTTGTCTGAAGTTCTTCACGAGCTTCTCGCTGTGTGCTCACAGTCCACCGCACCACTACTGCTTACCACCCTCAAACGAACGGCCTCACCGAACGCTTCAACCGTACTCTTGGGGACATGATCGCCATGTACATTCACTCCGACAGCTCCAATTGGGATCAGGTTCTTCCGTTCGTCACCTATGCATATAACACCGCCTCTCAGGCAACCACCAGCTTTTCCCCATTCTTTCTTTTATTCGGACGCGAACCTTCTTGTATGTTGGATACAATCCTTCCCCACAACCTCGACAGCTCGGAATATGCTTCCCTCTCTGACATCACCCGCCATGCTGAGCAGTGCCGCCAGTTGGCTCGCTCCGTCACCGCCGAACGTCAAGTCTCCGTACCCATGCTTCCGATCAAGACACGCCCGCGGTTCACTTCTCCACTGGCTCACTGGTCTGGCTCTCTGTTCCGAATACGTCCAAATTTTCGGCCAAGCACATCGGCCCTTACTGCATCTTGGAGCGTACGTCACCGTTCAACTACATTACCGAACCGGTGACACCTTCTTCGGACCATCGCCGCCGTGGCCGCGACGTCGTTCACGTCAGCCGCTTGAAGCCGTATTATAGCCCCCTCGTAGTCTCCTCTCCTTGAGTCGCCAGGATGGCTCCCTCTTTCCGCCGGGGCACTTGGAATGAAGAAGATGAACCAGCCCCGAAGCCAACGACGACGAAGCGCTCGCGCCGCCGGTTGGATGCTCGTGCTGGATGGAACACTGCCGCTTGTGTCTGGTCTCTCGGCTCTCTGCCTCGTAGATTGCCTGTGCCAAGGTCTTCGTAGCCGGCGCTTCCATCGTGCCAATAAACCGCTCTAAATCTAAAAGTATAAGAGTACACGGTGTCTCTGTGGTAAGCACTTTTGCAGCTTGTTGTTGGTGCAACAAATTTCCGTCTTACAGGGGATGACAACATCTAGTGTAACAAGATGTAGTATAAGCTAAACTTTGGAGAGTGCTATTAATTCATGAGTTTGCAAGTCACTAGGCTTCGAAGTAACAGAACTCCTATTCCTATGAATGAATTATTCCTATGAAATTATTTATATAAAAGATTGTTGCCGTGATTAAGATGACTGCTTTGCCATGTGTGTACGAGAGATTTTGTTCTTACAGTATGTTTTGGAAAATAAGAAGAGAACAAAAGTTTTTCTAAAAAAACAAAAACACATTTCTACTCCTGTGTAATATCATTTATGGAAACAAAGGATATTTTGGTAGACGTTTTTGTGTGGTAGCGCCGTATGTTGAAACTATGCAAATAAATATGAAAGTAATATATAGAAAATGTTATTTTTTAAATGTTTACTGCACTAGGATTTGCTAATGCATGAGAACTGAATTCACGCAATTTACTTTCTCTTTTAAACGAAATACATGAAGGTCGAGCGAAGAGAGTCGGTCGTGTTGTGCAGAATTATCCATTAGTGCAACGCGTGAAGTTTGTCAAAGCTGGACTCGTAAAGTAAGAGGGAAAATATTACAAGGCAAGCCTAATTATATGATGCATTACAATGCATTTTGGTTAGAAGTCTTTAGTATACCTTTTATTAAGGTACTTACATTGCCCGCATTGGCATTAGTGTAAGGGTAAACAGAAATATCATACAGGCAGCAAAGCGCAACATAGAAAACGCTAAGTTATTAACAGAGATTTGAAAATGCACTCTTTTTGACCTTTCTTTTTCAGCCTCATAATTAAACTGCTTGCGTTCGCTAACTCTCACCCTCCTTTTGCAAAATCGCCCGGCGTTCCCTCGCGCTCACTTCGTAAAATTCTTTGTCCGCCCCACGTACTCACCCCCATTTCCTCAGCCCTCCTGCCCACTTGCACTCATAAACAGCTCTGTTAACTTTCGAGTTAGTTTTTCTTGCTTCATATATGTGCCGAAGTTAGTGAGTAGCACGACGCCCAAACCATTCGTCACTGCGTCCGCTCTCCACTGTGTCCAGTTACATAGATCTTGCTGAGCACTTCGCAGTTTCAGTGACCAAGAATGGCTGCAAGAAACAACACGGGGACTATGGTCATGCTACAGCCGATTACTGGTAAGAGGCGGGTCAGTATGGTACAAACGACAGCTGCTAAAATTAACTGTGCCGGAAATTCGGGGCCGTGAAAAACGGAAAAAAATTCTCACAACGCACTAAGAGCCAATCAAGGAGAGTGTCGAGGGGAGTTACAGCTAGGAAATTCGCATGCATGTCGGTAGGATACACAATGACATAATTAATCCGGCCGACTTGCCCACCCTGCACACTCCCTAACTTTGTAGCGCCCGGAGTAAAGAGGTCCACCCACGTGCGGACAAATGGAGACTAGGACTGCTGACCGACGACAGTGGTCACGTTTGATTAGCTGCTCACCAGAGGGATGGGGCACACGTGGCAGATTGCACTACAAAAGAAGATGGCCTCGGATTTACCTACTGGAGCTAAATAACACCTACGAAATGTAGCGCCTTTGCTCTTGGTTAGATTTCTTCTTCTTTGTGTATACCTTTTATTAACCTTGAAATTTCAAGTGGCAGCAAACAGTCTTGCAAAATTTCCTCGGATTTTCTCTTGGAATAGAGAAACTCTTGCCTGTAAAGCAAATATCTAAGCTAGCATGAAAATTTCGCTGGTACAAGAGAATTTGGGATACAAAGACAAATGAAGAGAGGCGCGCAAAATTATGAAGTGAAGAAGAAAACAATAAGAAAATAAAAATTGCGATACAAAGAATAAAAGATACATTGAATGTGATTTTAGATGGATCAGTGAGTAATGATACGGGATATCAACTGGTGAGGTACAATGTACTGAAAAAGAGATTACAACCTGCGCTTGATGAAGACTACATAATGGTGTGATTTACGAAGATTTTAGATTAACGTTACACGATATTAAGTGGCGAAAAGCAGTGTCCTTCAAAGGGGACTGCAAACTTCACTGTATGAAGATTGCAAAGCGCATAATAGTGCGATTTACTGAGGAACTGTAGTTTTTCTAATAGGCCAGCCTCATCTATGTAGGAATATAAAGGCTGAGTGCAGTCTATGCTGCACAAAGCAGGTTACGGGATCTGACACAAACTCCACTGCAAGAGGCTCTTGGCTGCTTTGCTGCATACAATTTTAATAGTACTAACGCTCGTCCGCCTACGTTGGGCAATCAAACAGAATAAGTTGTTTTCTCTCTACTGAGCCACAGTTGTTGCCATGTGGACTATTCACTTGTCCTAAGCAGCACCGCAAGCTGTTTTTAAATGCGGCTTTCAAATGTGGACGATAATAAACACTTTTCAGATGACATGGAGGGCTAGCATTTAGTCTATATTTGAGCTGTGGGTAGACTGAACGGAGAAATCGTTAAAGGTGTGAGGGCGAGCTGCCCAGCCGATTGTTTTCTTTATAGGCATATCTTTGAGCTCGTTGTGAGGCATCTGATTTTATTAAGGCAGTCGTCTTTGACCTCTGACGCAATAGGCCTTTTCGGCCCGCTTCATGTGCATTTTCGTTGGCTCGAATGACACAGCTCGCTGTTATCTTTTGAAATATTATATAGTTGCTTTCGGCAGCAGCAAATGCTGTAGGTATACAATGTATTGAGAGACTCGCTGGTGGCTGGTATTCTTCAACAGTCTTGAAAGTTTTGCAGCGCTGCTCCGTGGTCGGTGAAAATAACCGATCGACCAGGGGTTTGGCGCAGGATATAGGAGACAGCTTCTTTAACTTCGTTATAGTCTGGTGTCACAGACGACGTCTTCCGCTGCCGGCGATAAGAAGGCCTCTGGCGTGTTGAGGGGACATAGAGACTACAGGAGGAGGTTCGGTGGGAAGTTGAGCCATCGGTGAAGATATCACTATCCTGTAAAAATTTCTGGGTTGAGCAAGCCAGAGCAGCTTGCAGTACCGCAGCCTCGTCATGCGGCTTGATATTTAGAGCTGAGAGTGCCCGAAAGAAAAGCTCGGCCAGTACTTTCTGTGCCTGGGTAATAGTAGGTAAGTGCGGGAGTTTCACAGCTTAGCAGGAAAAAGAGTAACTACGGGTTATGTTAACACAATGCACAAAGTTTTTTCCTTCGAGTACATTCGAAAACGTGTAAGCACAATTTCCTGAGAGGCGATGACATTTAGCTGGAGACATCGTGCTTCCACTGGTGTTTCCGATAGAGAAGTTCTCATTAGAAGGCCTGAACAGATCCGCAAGCAATTGTTCCGCGCATCTTCGAGGGTCTAAGTTGCTGTCGATAATCTTTGAAGTACTGGTAAACAATGTCTTAGTGTTTATTCAATATAGGCTTTTCGAATATTACCCATTGTTTGGCAATTTCTTCACCATCGTCTTTCCGTCATAAGCCTAAAAATGTGTGGTCCTGACAGAGCTTTTTTTTTAATCTGATGTGTCCAAGCGCGATTTCTGCCCATTACAATACCATGTAACTTGCACACGCCACTCTACTGCACGTCCTTCCGGCGACTTCACAATTCGCTCTTCTTCCTGGCTCTTGATCTGTCTCCTCATCCCGTTTATAGAAAGGTTATAGTGCCTTCGCCTCTCTGCTTCGGCTTGCCGCCTCGCTATACCCACCGGATCGGTTGACTCACGTTGGCATTCTCCACTTTTGCCTTCCTGTTCAGCTCGCCGTGCATGTCTTCGTCTTTGGAATCTGTCGAAGGACCGGCTTCGTCTATGATTTACCACTTGTTGCAGAGCACTGTCGTCCGTCTACGTTATCCTTCGTTAGCTTTTTCTGGCAGCTGCATGCGCAAGCCAACGAGTTCCTTGCTCTTCATATTCATGCCCTCTCTCCGCACGGCAGCAGATGATGCGACGCCGCCTTCGCATTGGCTGCAACTTGCGCGGCGTTAATCGGAGCCTACCCTAACTTCCTCCTATTGGCCGCAGGTGGCGTCAAGCTCCTCCGAAAGTAGATGAGATACTCCGAGCCTCCACCCTTAAATCACGGGTTTTTCTGTAGTGACGTAACTTGTGCTAGCGCCTTAAAAACTCTACTCTGAATCAAGTTGCCACAATTTTCCATCACGCACCGCACTTAAAACTGACAACGTGATTTCCAGAAGGCAAGGCATTTAAGCATGCACGACTGACGAACTACTACTTCAGAGAGGCAAAATAAAATAGTGACAATGTCGAAAATAGCTTGCGGGTAATAAATATATAATGACCGAAATAAGAAACATAAACGTACACAGGGTTAAGCGATTGAACAATATTCAGCAATGTACAACACTAGATTCAGAGAGCGGCCCAAACGGATATGGAAAGTTTTCGGGAGAGCATAGGGAAACGGTGGCTTATGAGTAGAGTGGAAAGGTCTGTTCGCAATGAATGTCACCGAGAGGCTGAACGGAAGCTACGCTGTCGCGGATGCCGGTGATGTTTGGCCGGAGCGTATCTTCGGAGCCGCCGTCATCGAACTCGACGTATCAGACACAGGCAGAAGAATCGCTTGTGTGCCACACCCCAGGGTGGCTTTACTGTCGTTGCATACACTGACTTTCACCCAGAAATCTGTCCGGCCCTCGTATTTTCTGCCGCTGTGTCCTGCTGGTAGAAAAAGATGATCAAAAGGAAGGGCACTGAAACGGTAAAGCAGAGGTCTCAAGTTCCAATTATGAGGAACGAATATGAAGAAGATGCAGTTCAATCTGTTGTCGCCTCAGCTGTGTTGTTGCTCCTAATTTTAACTAATTTATTTATTTCCTTCGAAGACGGCCGCAACTTCAAGGCAGTACTGTCCCTATAGGAAGGGTACGGCTGTTCCGGCGCCGGCAATTATAAATGGTCCGCGCCGACCGAAGTAGGCCTGAGTGCAGGAGGCGGCCATGGCTTCAAAGGGCGGCGATCACCCAGACCACGAATATGACCACCAGTCCAGCGAGACACCAACGCTCAGCCAGGACAAATCCACGATCACGGACTGGGATCGGTTAGTGGCTGATATGGCCGAAGTGCGTGACGAGGGCTTCAAATTGATGAGTCATCAGAAGCAAAGAACGGTCGGGATCCCGGTGACAGTTTCGCCCACAGAGAAGGGTATTGCTTTGAGAAAGCGAAACCCCATCATAGTATTTGCGGTCGATCACTGCTCGGATCAGCTCCTATTCGCTGCCCGTTCACTGCGCAAGGAGCTCTCACAATAATAATTGGGTTTTTCGGAAAAGAAATTGCGCAGTATCTGTCTCATATATTGTTGGACACCTTCTTAATTTGGATTTCTCAATATAAGAACACGTTGACATTCGTCAAAAAGTCTCTCAGGCCGGTGATCGCCGATTGCCCCATTCCTACATGAAGAACACCTGTGTTATTATGAGCTTGCCAAAGTGGTACCCAGCAAGCGACCCTCTTGATTACTTTAAACCGAACGGGGTTCTTCACGCGATGCGACTGATGCGTCATGCGGACTCTTAGTAAAAGAATCGGCAGTGAAACCTGCTAACTCTGTTTTTCTGACATTCGCTCCTAACACAGCGCGCCCAGAAAACATTTACCTAGGATTCACAAAACATGCACTGACTGAGTTCACACGCAAGCACTGAAACTCCTGCCCGGTGCATTAGCTCCCAGCGGTTTGAGCATGAGGCGAAAGTTTGCCCCACAACCAACGCTACAAGCGGTGCGGAGGAGGCCACAATTTTTAAGCTTGTAAAGCAGATTTTGCTTGCGTTGACTGTGGTGGTAACCATCGAAAGAGTTGCGGTGGCTGCCCCTTCTGTGTGAGCGCCCTTCGACGTTCAATGTCAATCATTACTGGTCCCAAAACCCAGCAGACAGAGAAGCCTGTGCCCAGAAGCTACGAGTTCTCAGTGTTGGAGTCGGATGTTCGCTTTGCGTCAAGAAGCAGTGTCCCTGAGAGACCTGCATCAAGGAAGACGTCAAGGCCCCTGCGTGCAAATCGGCTGCTCGAGCAACAAAAAGGGTCCATATTCCTGAGCAACCAGAAAAGAGGCAGACTCGACGGCAGGGAGGACTTACCCATGCCTCACAAGCGACAATGAAATCAACTACAGTGGCGAAGAGTGTGTCCAATCCGCATATTTTACCATTGTTTATTAGTTCGTGCGCGGCACAAAATAATGAGCTAAAAAATGAAGGTATGTACGACCTTCTGCGTGATTTATTCGAGGTCCTGCGCTCACATGCTACAGAGATGTCGCCTGGTACCTTGAAGAGCTTCCTACAGCTTGTGCTTACCTTTTAGTTCATAATTACCACCTTCGCAGCGTACTTTATATCGCTCTAATATGGCTAGTGTCTAACATCATGGAGCCTTGCTGGATCTAAAAAGCACCGAAAAGTGCAATTTATAATGCAATGAAAATACGTTGGAATTCTAACTTGATTAGTTGAATTTAATCTATTCGTGAAAGAAAATTATGTTCCAATACTGGCCCTCTCGAATCCTGGCGTGCCCAGCGGGGGATCTTTAACTGCATATGTCCCCGTAACAACTGCAGCATATCGTCTTTTCCATCAGGAAGTGCCACAATTTACATACGCCAGGAGATTCCACATGTTTCGTTTAACGTCACCGATCTTTGTACGGATGATATTTACGTGGCGGCTGTAAGGATATAGCTCCACTTTCGAAATTTTTTGTTGCATCCGTGTACGTGTTTCAGCGGAGGAAGGCGGAATTGGATTTGCTTATTCAGCAGATTTGCAATCGCTGCCCAGCTCGCCGAATTATCTGCTATGACATCAACACCCATTACTCCGTTTGGGGTTGCAGGAACACAGCTTCCTGCTGAAGCAAACGCGTCGACGTCATTGACAGATTGGACCTGTGTGTTGTCGATGACGGAAGGTCTCCTTTCTTCCAACCTCAACCCTCAGCGACAGCTATAGACCTGACTTTGCATTCACCTGACGTCCGGCTGAACTGATCAACAGCACCTAACCTCATGGGAAATGACCATTACCAGATTTTTGTTTGCTGCCGACTTCCGTATGCGTCACTGAGACAAATCACGTGTTTCTGATGATGTGATTTACAAGATCATTTCTGGTAACATGGCAGCCAATTCGGTGGCCAAGTTAGCTTACCTTTTTCCGGCCCCGGATTTAACACTTAACCTTTGCGCAGCGCGCAGAAGGGCGGAGCGACAACTCGTGTAGAAACAGGTCTACATAGCTTTGAAGACTGCCTTCAGTAGGCTGAATTCTGCCATTCGATGACACACAAACGAGCTCTGCAGGTCGCAGTGGGCCTCCTTCCGTGCTAGCTTGCCTGTATTCTCACCGATGGCGACAATATGGCAAGTCATTTGCAGTTCACTTCCTTGATAGCCTTTCGAAGTTCTTGCACTACGCTACAAAAAAATGTTGCGTGCTTCGCAGAGGATTTTGCAGACGCGTTTTAATTGATCTAACACTTAATGAGTTTTGTCCTCCACCTGCTTCCTGCACGTCTCTCATGGACGCCCCGTTCACGCTTAGAGAGCTCCAGACAGCGCTCAGCGGCCTACGGCGCAAGTGTACACCAGGTCCCGATGGCATCGCCAACTATATGCTGCGGAACCTGCATCTCGAACAGAGGAAGGCGCTCCTAAATTACTTTAATCGAGTTCAAGAGAAAGGCAACGTTCCTCCATCATGGAAGGTAGCTTGCGTTGTTCCAGTGCTGATGTACAGAAAGTTGGGCAAGTTGGTTACTACTATCCATAGTAAAACAGCGCGGTAAAACTATCAATGGTAAAACAGCGTGTTTTTCCGCGCTGTTTTGCCATGGCCAGTGCTGAAGTCGAGCAAAGACATGACGGACCTGGCTTCCCATCTTACTGTGTCACTGACACACTGTGTGGCTAAGTTGATGAAGAAGCTTGCAATTGAACGTTTATTGTGGCGGCTCGAGGACAGGAAGGCACTGCCAACATGTATCACTGGTTTCCGCTGAAGTTCAAGTGCGCAAGATAGCGTCTTGGACTTAGTAAACCACACTGAACATGAGAGTGCTTACGGCCTTTCCACACTTGCCATTTTCCTTGACGTCGCAAAGGCTTATGATAGCGTCCTTCAAAGCTAAATACTGAATACTTTGCACGACAGGCGTACTAGGGAGTCTGCTAATACTCATTCACTCATTGTTATGTGTTCGTGCAATTCGAGTGTGCTTAGGGAGTACCATAAGCACCGAAAGGGCTGTATCACGAGGTGTGCCTCAGGGAAGTGTTCTTTCCCCTTCGCTTTTTTAGCATGGTAATGGTTGGTCTCCCAGATTCAGTGCCAAAGAATTTCAGTCATGTGCGTATGCCTATATACGCAGACGGCATTTGTATTTGGTTTACTGGCTACCATAACATGCGATTAGCCTTGACAGCTCGACAAGGCTTACTTTTCGTGAAAGATTACCTTCAAACAGTGGCATTGTCTATACAAGTCCAAAAATCCGGATTCGACCTGTCTGGAGATATAGGAAGATGTTATGCGCTGTTGATGGTATACCTTGTTCGCTTTGTATTCGTTATTTCAGACACATGCACTTTTTGGGCGTCATTCTTGATTATCATCTACAGTGATGACGAGGTGTGGGCTCGATTGCTTTTATGTATTGTCGCCGACAAACGTAGCAGGACGCGGGAGGCATGGCGGTATCATGGGGCGAGGCTTGGGGAACAGTCGCGCTCATTCAAGACAGAGGACGTTCGGCCACGCGCTGGGAGACAGGTTCGGCTACCAGGTGGCGCCGGCAGAATGACAGCAGTGTGGCATTGCCCCCCTCCCTTCCAAGAGGCATCGACTCGACGCCGCATGCGAGGGTAAAAAACATACGTAAGGCGGAAAGTTAACGGCGCGAGTGTCTTTCGTGGAAAGGGGGGGGGGGGGGGGGGGCTAATGGCTTCATTTGTGCCACGTGCACTACATTGGACGTCGGTTGTCGAGACGACTGGCTAGTTCCTTGAGCAAGCACCTCTTAGGTCACCGCGCTGAGGCAGCGTAACACCTGGTATAGACCAACGTAACGGCGAAGAAGCTTCTCAGAGTGCCCTCGCAAACGGATCGGACTCCATACCCATACTTGGTCACCGGGTGTGTAGATCATCTCCCTGCGGCGGAGTTTGTAGCGCTCGGGTCGCGTTGTTGTTGGAACCGGATTCGCTGCCGAGCAACTTGTCGAGCGGCTTCGGCGTCACGAACAAGTTGGTCAGCGTCCACGACAGAAGAGGGAGTAGGATCCGGAAGAAGCATGGCGTCCAGCATGGTCAAGGCTTCGCGACTGTGCACCAAATGGAACGGAGTGAAGCGCGTCGTTTCGTGGAGCCCAGTTTTGTACGCGAACGTGGTGTAAGGCAGTATCTGGTCCCAGCTCACATGGTCATCGCCGAAATACATAGAAATCATAACGGCAATTGTCTTGTTAAGCTGCTCAGTCAGTACGTTTGTTGGTGGATGGTACGCTGTAGCCTTGTGATGGCTGGTGCCACTGAGTCGAAGTACCTCGCTCGTAAGGGCCGACCTAAAGGCGGTTCCTCTGTCAGTTAATACGACTTTTGGGGCACCATGGCGAAGTACAATGTTGTGAATGAAAAAAAAAATGTGCAACTTCAGCGTTGGTATTATGAGTAAGGGCCTTGGTCTCACAGTAGCGGCTAAGATAGTCAGTGGCAACAGCAATATACCGGTTACTCATGGAAGACGCCAGAAACGGGTCGACTAAGTCCATGCCGACCTGGTGAAATGGGAGGTGCGGGGGATCGATAGGCTGCTGAAGCCCAGCTGGTTTAGTCGGCGGCGTCTTCCGGCGCTGGCGCTCACGACAGGTTCTCACGTAGCGGTGGACAACCGCAGCAAGCATGGGCCAGTAGTACTTGTGGCGCATGCGCGCCAACATGGGGAAAAACCTGAGGTGGCCCGAAGGAAGGTCGTCTTGGCACGCATCACTGTGTTTCTGGCCGGACTTGTGCACGTCGTTGACATCAAATTTTTGTAAGCGAAGGCACCCTCGAGCAAGCCGCCCCGAGGGATCTTGCAGATTCGCCAGCCAACCCAGTGCATGATGATCGCTCACGAACCGAAACGGCGGCCATACAAGTACGGTCAAAATTTCGTAACTGCCCACAGCACAGCGAGGCACTCCTTTTCCGTGGTGAAATAATTGACTTCGGAATGGGATAAAGTGCGACTGGTGTAAGCAATCACGCGTTCTAGACCAACTTGCCGCTGAGCAAGAATCGCACCGAGACCAATGTTACTGGAATCAGTGTGCAGTTCCGTGTCGCCCTCTTCTTCGTAGAGGCCAAGCTCAGGTGCACATTGGAGACAGGACTTGAGTTCCATGAAGGCTCTTTCCTGGTCCTGGCCTCAGAAGAAGGGTTCAGCGTCTTCGGTCAGGTGGGTCAGAGACTCTGCTAGCTTAGAGAAATTGCGAAGAAACCGGCGATAGTACGCGCAGAGGCCCAAGGAACGACGCAGGCTCCATTTCTCTGTTGGCTTGGAGAAGGCAGCTACAGCGATCGGCTTTTCGGGGTCTGGACTAACACCTCAAGGGCTGAAAATGTGTCCAAAAAACTAACTCATGAAACGCAAAGCGACTTTTTTCTGGATTCAGAGAGAGACCAGCGGAACGTATGGCCTTGAAAACCGCACGAAAACGTTTCAGGTGCTCATCGAACGTGTCATAGAAGATCACGACATCTTCGAGATATACGAGGCACGACTGCCACGACAGCCACATCATGGTGTCCATCATTCGTTGGAATGTGGCAGGGGCCGGGCATAAACCAAAAGGGAGAACCTTAAGCTCGTACAAACCGTGAGGAGTAATAAAGGCGGTCTTCTCTAGGTCCATTCGCCGACCTCTATTTTCCAATATTCACTGCGGAGGTCAAGGGGAAAAAAGTTGGTGGAATGGCGCATGCGGTCTAGGGAATCATGAGTACGTGGCAGAGGGTACGCACCCTTTTTCGTGACGTTATTGAGGCGTCTTTAATCCACGCAGGACCTGAGGGTGTCATCTTTGTTCGTGACAAGGACAACAGCCGATGCCCAGGGGCTCGTGGACGGTTGTATGACGTCGTCCTGGAGCATGCGTGTAACTTGAAGGTGTTGGGATTCAGGTAGCGTGACTGGGCCGGAAAAGAGGCGAGGACGATCGGAGGAAGAAAACTTGGAAAACTTTATACAAGGACCATTTAAATTATGTACAAGTGCGGGCAACTTAGAGTGCTTCTCAGTAAAGAGAGCTTCTTAGGAGTCGGGAGTCTGATACCTCTCAAGAAGGAGGCTCTCTCCTGGCATCAAACCAGCAGCTCCTTAAATACTCTTCGTATTCCCCAGATCCCTAGCTGGGGAATACAGTTCGAAGAATTATGTCCAATCACACGATGGCACTGAAGGTACCACCCACGGCGGGGCGGTCCTGATGTTTCTTCGCAGCTCGGTCGAGGGAAAAGGAACAGGACCCGGTCACGTTGTCGTCCCCGCGGCCTCCAGGTGGCCGCGCACGTGCGTCCGGACCGTGCCTATGTTGACCCAGAGGGCACCTGCATGACACAGGAATGTAGGCTGTCTCCCAGCAGGACTCGAAAGATCTTGAACTGGTGACCGGAACTCGGAAGCTCTGTCGAAGGTGCGGCACTTGGGCAATTCTTCAAATCAAGCGTGACTGAAGGGGACCACACTGATACCGCAATTCGTCGTGGCGAGGACTGGAACGGATACCTTTAAGGTCGTCGCTGGCATTCCTGTTTAACACGGGGGGACACTATTGTCGTCGCTGCGTCCGGCATTCCTGTTCGAACACGTGGGGACGCTATTGTCGTCGTTGCCTCCGGCAGTCCTGCAGCCACGTCTCTCCCAGAGGGCTCACCCGCCCTCGTGGTGGTCTTCATGGAATCCTTCCCATGCCCAACAACGCCGAACTCCACAGCAGGAAGGAAGCGCGAGCACAACAGCACGCTCGCCGCCAGATATTGCGCCCGGAAGATGAACTGCTCGCACGAAGCTCGGCTGACTGGGCGTGCCAGGAACCATATGCCCTTTGGGAGTCTTCTGATGACCTTCAGTGCCGAAGCTCGGCATTGCTTCTCGAAGTCAGATGGCCGTTTTGGGAAATTCTCTGCAATTATAGCCAAAAAGGGATCACAGACGCCAAATCACACCTGACAAAATCACGTGCCTTCAGAACCCACTTATCCCGCCAGACAAGAACTCAGGGCCAAAACTGCACTTAGCAAAAAACTTCAACTAGAACATAGATAGATCAAATGTTTTGCCTGAATGAACACATGGCGTCTCCCGACGAGTAGTACTGACAGGGCGCCTGTCCAAGGCGTCTGCTCCCGCTCGAGGCGCACTTGGATACGAAAAAAAATTCGCTAAATGAAATAAGGTTGGTGCTTAGAGGGCACGCGGTACGGGAATAGGTGACTTGATTTGGCCGACGTGGCGTTCAATTTTGCGCGCCCAAATACCTAGAGTCAAGGTACGTTACACCACTCGCTCTTACTTATCCTTGTCCGAAATAAGGAAACGTACTCCTAGGTATGTTACCTGATTATCAACAACGTTACTGCGAAGAAAGTGGGAGATATGCGCTCTCCATTAGGAAGAGAATATGAAAAAAACCTCCAAAACTAAAAATTTGGGGGACATTCCTTTTTGGTAAAATCTTTACCAGCTAAAAGGCTCGGCTTAGCCCGTCGGCATTTGTGTCGATATTGCCTTTCTTGTAGCGAACATCGAAGCTGTTGTGCTGGAGTACCAAGCTCCACCTCAGTAGACGACCATTTTTGGGCGACATATTGTGCAGCCAAGTCAAAGGGCAATGGTCCGTTTCTACTGTGAAACGGGACTCGGAGACGCAGCATGCCAGTTTGTCAATAGCCCAAACGAGGAATGCGCATTCTTTTTCAGACGTGCTATACGCCTCATCCCGCGTGCTGAGCTTGCGGCTCAATTAAAGGACAGGCCGTGTGTGCCTGCCATCGCTTTCCTGGCTAAGAATAGCGCCTAACCCGCGGTCGCTGGCATCACATTGTATGATAAAGGGTTTCGAGATATCTGGCGCTGCCAGCATTGGGCGCTCACTTAGGGCTGTTTTCAGACTCTGAAATGCCTTCTCTTTCTTTGGTCCCAAGAAAGATTGGTAGGCTCACTTTTTCTCAGCGCGTCGGTCAAGGGGCTGGATAAATCAGAGTAGACCTTTACGTATTGCTGATAATAGCCTGCTAGGCCAAGAAAAGCCCTGAGTTCAGATTTTGTGGTTGGGCGACGGTACTCCACCACGGCAGCCACTTTAAGTTCTGCAGGTCTGCGTTGGCCTCGTCTAACCACGTGCCCAAGATAGTTCACTTCGGCGCACCCCAGGTGGCATTTTTCCGCCCTTACCGTTAAACCAGCCTCAAGCGGTCGGCTCAACACAATACGCAGGTGTTCAATGTGCTCCTCCCAGTTTTGTAAGAAAACGGCCACGTCGTCAAGGTAGGGGAGAGTGAAATCTGCAAGTCCCCGCAGCACTTGGTCCATTAACTTTGAAAAACAGTACGTAGCATTTTTCAAGCCGAAGCTCAACATTACAGGGCGAAACGTGCCCGCGGGGGACACGAATGCTGCGTACCTGCTGGCGCGCTCAGTGAGTGGCACCTGCCAGTAACCACGAACTAAATCCAGTGTGGATATATATTCTGATTTAGCGACAGTTTCAACCCTCTCCTCGATTTTCGGTATGGGGTCGGTCTGGTCCACTGTGATTGAATTAAGTCTCCGGTAGTCCACGCAAGGTCTCGGATCCTTGCCTGGAACCTCTACAATAATGATTGGTGACGTATAGTCGCTTTCACAGGGCACTATGACGCCAAGTTCGCACATACGGCGGATCTCCGTCTCAATGATTTCTTTTTGTCTTGGAGAGACATGGTACGGTTTGCTCCTGATTGGCTGTTCGCTGGACAGCTGAATGTCGTGTTCGACGAGGGTTGTATTTCCTGGCTTGTTTGAAAACACCGCCTCTAAGTCGCGGACGACGTTTTTCATGTCTCCTCGTTGATTTTCCGACAAACGTGGCTCTCTGTCGATTGAATTAAGCAGTTCATTCGCTGCCTGCTCGTCCTCATGTATGACATAAGGTATATCTGAGATCTCTTCCTCTGGAATGTTCAGCGCCATGTTAACCATGGCCTGACGCTGTACATAAGGCTTCATCAAATTATTGTGGATTATCCGATTGTGTTTGCTCTTAAATTTGACCTCATAGTTGGTGTCCGAAAGGTTGGACACCACCTTAGCTGGCCCTTCTTATTGCACCTCAAGCTTGTTCCTTTTTGACGGACGCAGCAACATCACTAGTCACCAGGTTCAAAGGTGCGCTTGCGTGTCGCTTTGTCGTAGTACACTTTAGACAGTGAATGCGCTGCTCTGACATTTGCTTCCACGAGGTCTCTGGTTTTCGCAAGTCTTTCCAGTAGTTTTAGCACGTATTCCACTACACAGGGATCCTCTCCGTAACCCTCCAATGACTTCCTTATCAAGCGCAATGGAGTCCTCAAGTGACGCCTGTAGACTAGTTCAGCGGAGCAAAATCCTGTGCTTTCGTCGGGGACGGATCTCATTGATAACAGTGCTGCTAGAATGCAGCTTTCCAATCTCCTTTATGCTCAAAACACAGAGACCCAAGTATCCGCTTTAGCACTGAGTAAATACGCTCGACCGGATTTGACTGAGGGTGGTGAATGGGACTGCGGATTATTTTAATCCCACACCGTTCAAAGAACGTTGTTGTCAAGCAGCTTGTGAGGACGCTCCCGTTATCGCTTTGTATTTCTGCAGGGAACCCCACTCGAGAGAAAACTGACAAAAGGGCGTCTACAACACATGCGGAACTTAGCTCCTTCAAGGGAATGGCCTCGGGAAATTTGGTTGCCACGCACAGTGAGGTCAGAATGTAGCGACAGCCAGATTTGGACGCTGTCAGTGGGCCGACAGTATATATTACAAGACACCGAAGGGGCTCTGTAATTATGGGAACAAGTGTCATGGGAGCTTTCCATTTATCCGTCGACTTGCCGACCCGCTGGCAGGTGTCGCAAGATCTAAAAAGCTGTTCCAGATCTTTCTAGCAGCGAGGCCAGTAATATTCGAGGGCTAATCTAGCTTTTGTTTTCTTTATGCCCAGGTGGCACGTCCATGCATTTCCATGTGCGAGCTCTAGAAGCTGCCGCCGGTACTTCTCAGGCGCTAGGAGTTGCTCACATGCGCGTCCCTTTGAGTCGCAGTATTTCCGGCACTGAAGGCCTCATTTCTCATGAAATCTGATGTCCTTTCTGGCGACTACCTCGCTCACCTTATTGCTTAGAGCTTTTAACGATGGGTCGTTTTTCTGCTCTGCAATAAGTGCTTTCCTATCAACCTTAGTCAACTCCTCCTAGCAAGTCGAAGCAGGTGTTAATGTCGAACCCTTCGCGTTGGTTCCTGTTTCCCCATTGTGTATGGAATCGGCAGTTCCTTGGATTTCATGAGCTACCCCTTGTTCGGGAACACCTTCATGGTCATGACCATGCGGTTTAGACGGATCATGTTTTCTGCA
This sequence comes from Amblyomma americanum, assembly GCF_052857255.1. NCBI lineage: Eukaryota > Metazoa > Arthropoda > Arachnida > Ixodida > Ixodidae > Amblyomma > Amblyomma americanum. Next base: position 134,108,158 of record NC_135498.1, on the reverse strand, counting down.
AGAATCCCCCGGCTGGTCGGGAGAGTGGTTCGGTGCCTGCTCATTTATCGGAGCGCAGTCGAGTTTTTTGCGAGCTTTCGCGCTCAAGAACGTGTTAGCGCCATGCAAGCCAAGCTCGACATGAAAGAGAGACCTTTCTCTTTCAGCAGCTGCTCGGATTTGTTCGAAAACAGGTAGGGCAAGTGTGTCGGCAAGTTTCCGCTAACTGCTGCTTCTGTGTCTAGCCTGCCAAAAGTCCCCACTAGGGTCACCTTCGCTATAGGCAAGCATGCACTCTGTTCTTCGGCGACCTGTTTAATCCAGGCGCATTCGCCGGTGTAGTCCGTGGAGAAAACACAGGACGGGTGAGCAACATCCATTGTAGCCACTGAATCTCGCAGTGCCCTGAATTTCTTGCCATTTATAACCACGTCCTGCATGTAGGCTCCAGCAATTTAAGGTTTTCCTCCGATGGCACGCCAAGCCATCTTTTGCTGTTTGCAGTTCACTGAGATGTGACCCTCCTTGTTGCAATTATAGCAGACAATGGGCTTTCGCGCTTGAAACGCGCGAGCTCAAGGTGCCTGCTGTTTCGGCGAATCGGCAGATTTGGGTGACTCCATCTTGTTTTCGCTACCTCCTCCTCTTGATCCCGCTTCCTCTGTTCGGCGATCTCAGCGTGCTAGTGGCATCCTTTGGTCGGGGATTCTCTTTAAATAGGTTTCTCTCTTGCCTAACCTGTTATCGTACCCTGCGTTGCTTTGTAGGTTTCGGCGAACGTAATACTCGTCTGCGAGCTTTGCTGCTTTGTCTAGGTCTATATCTGTTAGCCTATCTTGCAGCCATATCCTCAGATCTTCTGGAATCGCGCTATAGTACTGCTCTAGTGCGATGCACTCCAGTACCTTGTCATGACTTCTGTGAACCTCAGCGGTCTTAGGCCACTCGTTTAAGTTGACTTTAAGCGGGTACGCGAAGTCAGTATGCGACTCTCCGCCTTTCTTCGCCTGCCTGAATCGCTGTCTAAAGGCTTCAGCAGAAAGCCGGTACTTTCTAAGCTGTGCGCTCTTTACCTTCTCGTAGTCATCGCACTCTTCCCGTGAGAGGCGAGCCACCACTTCGGCCGCCTCGCACGGAAGGAGATGAAGTAACTTCTCAGACCAAGCGCTCTTGTCGATGTGCACCTTCCCGCATGCGCGTTCAAAATTTTCCAAAAATAGTGCAATATCTCCACCCACGCGGTATGGCGAGACGAGATCCTGCAATCTCTGAGTCCCTTGCTCCTCTACCGAAGCTACAGGGCTAAGACGCGCCATATTCCGTCCGTTCGACGCGATTTGAGATCCTTCATTTTTCGAGCATGTTCTCCCACTTTTTCCACTGCCTCACGGACCTCCCGTCTGCCTTGAGCCAACCGAAGCTCTTCTTTTTCTTTCTTGCGTACAACAATCGTTTCTAAAGCCTCGTCGACCTCCTCAGTAGTCACCTCCTCCTGCCGCATAACCTCGAGAACTTCTTTTTTTCTTTTCGCAGAACGTAGCGAAATCCCCAGCTCCTGGTAAATTTCGAGCAGGTCCTGCACATTTAACTTCTCCATCGTGAGTTCCACCATGCGTCAGCAAGCCCAGTAAAACAAATCTAGCTTGAAGTGAACAGAACAGTTTCCTTAAAAGACATTCCTAGACGACAGCAATCCGTACCTAGCATCGGCCTGTGCTAGTACGGTCTGGCGAAACGAACGGAAAACATTGGGCACTCACCCTGCCAAGGTATAGCTGACGCTTGTCAGTCCCGTGGCTGCCGAGGTCCGTTGGAGCCGGTAACTTCACGTGGACATCCCACAGCTGCCATCCAGTTGTTGGGATTCAGGTAGCAGCATCCCACCGCTGCCACCAGTTGTTGGGATTCAGGTAGCGTGACTGGGCCGGAGAAGAGGCGAGGACGATCGGAGGAAGAAAACTTGAAAAACTTTATGCAAGGACTATTTACATTATGTACAAGTACGGTCAACTGAGAGTGCTTCTCAGTAAAGAGAGCTTCTTAGGAGTCGGGAGTCTCTGATACCTCTCAAGAAGGGAGCTCTCTCCTGGAATCAAACCAGCAGCTCCTTAAATACTCTTCGTATTCACCAGATCCCCAGCTGGGGAATACAGTTCGAAGAATTATGTCCAATCACACGATGCACTGAAGGTACCATCCATGGCAGGGTGGTCCTGATGTTTCTTTGCAGCTCGGTCGATGGATAGGGAACAGGACACGGTCACCTTGTCGTCTCCGCGGCCTCCAGGTCGCCGCACACGCGCGTCCGGATCGCTCCCATGTTGACCCGAAGGGCACCTGCATGACACAGAAATGCAAGCTGTCTCCCAGCAGGTGTCGAAAGGTCTTGTACTGGTGACCGGAACGCGGAAGCTCTGTCGAAGGTGCGGCACCCGGGCAATTGTTCAAATCCAGCGTGACTGAAGGGGACCACACTGATACCGCACTTAGTCGTGGCGAGCACCGGAACGAATATGCTTATGGTCGTCGCTGGCATTCCTGTTGAACACGTGGGGACGCTATTGTCGTCGTTGCCTCCGGCAGTCCTGCAGTCACATCCCCCAGAGGGCTCACCCACCCTCGCGGTGGTCTTCAGGGAATCCTCCCCATGCCCAACTTCGCCGAATTCCACAGCAGGAAGGAAGCGCGAGCACAACAGCGGCGGATGTCGTCACGTTCTTTTGAAGACACCCGATAAGGGCGCTGGCAAATTGGTCTGGTCGTCAGCAACGATAATTCGGTGCTTTGTAAGCGGCGTCTGTAGCACCTTTGAACTTGATCGAAAACAGTCGCGGAAGGAATAGATGAGGTTTTCCACGCAGCGTTTCTGACTGGCCAAGAGGTGCAGGTTTACGTCGGTCGGAATGGCTTTAGCCGTTGCATCGTCGAGGTCTGACGAGGTGAACAAAGAGCACACCCTGTTACACTCTCCAAGCTCGTCAAAATAATGCCGCATGCAAGAAGACGCCAAAGATAAAGACTTGGTCTACGAGCGCGAGGCAAGAAGAAAAGGCTGAAGTGCGCAGGGACTTTTTCTGGTTAAAAATTAAACCGTTTTAACTTCAGCTCTCCTCGGAGTTCTACCGAGTCCTGGCACTGGTGGAGGTGGTGGGTATGCGAAGGACTCCTTCCGGCAGTCCACACCGAGTCCCGGACATCGACACGCCTGTCCATCGCGCTTGCCGCCGACGTCTAGGCCTTTCCCCGGAGTACAACCATCTACCGGGCGACTCTTCAAACGTCAAAGTTCGCCGGGTCTTCCAAGCCGTGGTACCTCCCACCCCTACGTCGGTGACTCTTCACAACACCAAGGTACCGGAGTGCTTCCGCGGGAACGCGTTTGAAGATGTGGAAGACTGGCCCGACCAGTTTGAACGAGTGGCGAAGTTCAAACAGTGAAGCGCGGACCAGAAGCTTTGCAATGTTCATTTTGCACTTCTGGATACTGCTAGAACTTGGTATGAAAACCACGAGGCCAGCTTGTCCACATGGAATGACTTCCGCTGCCAGCTGGTGGACACTTTTGCCACTACTGATCGACGAGAGAATGCGCTGCACCTGCTGGAAGTGCGCGTCCAGAAGCCAAATGAACGCTTAGTTATGTTTGCGGTAGACATGGCCCGACTTTTTCGCCGTGCCGACCCCGATATGACTGAGCAAAGGAAGCTACGACATCTCATGCATGGCGTCAAGGAGCAGGTGTTTTCCGGCTTGGTGCGCAACCCACCTCAAACCGTCATTGAGTTCGTCAAGGACGCTACAGCTATAGAGCGAGCCCTCCAAGAACGGTGCCGCCAGTACGACCGACCCTTCACCGGTGTTCCACCGACTGCGGCGGCACTCACTGCAACCGATGGGAACACTCTTCGAGACCTCATTCGAGAAATTGTCCTTGAGGAGCTACAGCGAATTACTGCTAGAAGCGTTCAGTGACCAGAGGCCGTAGCAGCAGCCGTTAGGAAAGAGCTCCGGCATGCTCTGTCACCGTCTGCACCATACCACGAGTCTCATCCAGTTGACAGCGCGGCAGCCGTTTGCGAACCATACCACGTGCCCCAACCCAACAGCAACACGGCCGTCAACACGGCGCCTTACTATGAGCCGGAGCCGCAACCCGCGAGCTATGCGGAAGTCCATCGTCGTCCGCCGCCAGACCACGCCCCACCGAGCTCAGCGAGCCGTCGGCAGACGCGGTTCTTCCAGGAGCCTCAGCGGGCACGTCCCGGCCGCCCTCAGCCGCGCCGAAAGGACCTGTGGCACTCTTATGACAGCCGACCAATCTGCTTCTTCTGCGGACAACCTGGTCATGTGTATAGGTACTGCCGCTACCGCCAAGAGGGGCAGGCCTTTCCGCCTAGTTCTGCTCGACGCCATTTCGACGCTGGCCGTGCCCAACTCGAGGACCCGCCGCTCAGCAGGGAAGCCGACTCACCGGGATTCCGCCGCCGCTCCCCATATCCACGGCGTTATTCTTCACCGCCGCGTCGTAGCGATGCTGACGTTAGCGGACGGCAAACCCCGAGCCCTCGCCGGGAAAACTAACCGCCGCAACTTCACGAGGGGAGGTTGCAACCAGTCGAAAAGTTTCAAAGCCCTCACCACCGCCGCAACTGCCGACCGCAGCCCATGACTGTGACGCCTCTGTTCACATTGACGCTGCCGCACTACCACCGAAAATGCCGCCTACATTAGCGCCGAACATGCCGAACCAGATAAGCAGCCCCGACGACGAAAATGACAGCGCCGACCTTACCGCACTTCCGCCGCAAATGCCGAGAGAGACGTGCAACCCAGACGACGTTGTTAGCGCTGACCTCACCGTTTGCATTGATGGGCTGGAGGTACACGCTCTCGTGGATACCGGGGTGGATTTTTCAATCATTAGTCAAAGACTGGCTGACAAGCTGCGCAAAGCAAAAACCGAATGGACTGGGCCAGTAATAAGAAGTGCTGGGGGTCAGCTACTGGCACCGACTGGGAAGTGCACTGCCCGCATAGGAATTGGAAACTCAGTGTTTGTTGGCAGCTTCGTTATCCTCTCAGACTGTTGCAAAGACCTCATCTTGGGCATGGACTTTCTGCGCCTTCATGGGGCTGTGATCAGCTTTCGGGACAACGTCGTTGCCTTCACCAAAAATCATGGAGACCTTGGTTATGCGCAAGTACCACTGATGCCCTTACGAGTTGCCAATGAGGGGGTGATATTACCTCCGCGATCGTGCTCTCTTGTTGAAGTGAAGTGCGACGTGGCGCATACCGGCGATGGCGTCGCGGAACGGGCCGTCACCCTGATACTCATCCGAGGTGTTTCTATAGCTCGAGGACTAGTCAGTTTGGCCAATGGGCACGCCGAAGTGCTGCTGACAAACTTCAGCGACGAGCGTCGGCAAATTCCGAAAGGCACAACTGTGGCCTTCTTCGATAGCGTCCCAAGTGACCAAGACTATTTCGTGCTGCAACTGGAAGGATCAGTGAGCAATGCGCCCGCACCCATAGTCGATGTGAGCCCAAATCTAACGTCTTCAGAACGGGAACGTCTTTTGGATCTCTTAGATCACTTTCGAGACTGTTTTGCTTCAGAATCGCGGGTTGGCCAAACACCTTTGACCAAACATCGCGTTATCACGAATGACGCGATTCGCCAGATTCCACAAAATCCTTACCATGTGGCTCAGAAATAACGCGAGGCTATTCAGCGTCATGTGGCCGAAATGCTTCGAGACGACGTTATCCAGCCGTCACAGAGTCCCTGGGCTTCCTCCGTGGTACTTGTTAAAAAAAAGGACGGCAGCTTACGATTTTGCATTGACTACCACAAGCTCAATCAAGTGACCAAAAAAGACGTGTACCCCCTCCCTCGCATCGATGATTCCCTTGATCGGCTACGAAATGCACGTTACTTCTCTTCAATGCATTTGTAAAGTGGATATTGGCAAATTGAAGTAGATGAGAGGGATCGGGAGAAGACAGCATTCATCACTCCTGACGGATTGTATGAGTTTAAGGTTCTTACATTCCGTTTATGCTCGGCAACAGCAACATTTCAGAGGCTGATGGACACTGTGCTCTCAGGACTCAAGTGGCAAACATGACTGGTGTATCTTGACGACGTGATCGTGTTTTCAGCAACCTTCGAGGAGCATCTACGCCGTTTGGTAGCTGTTTTTCAGGCCATACGATCTGCGGGCCTCACACCAAAACCCAAGAAGTGCCACTTTGGTTACGAGGAGCTGCAATTCTTAGGACACGTTGCTAGCCAAGAAGGTGTCCGTCCTGATCCCGAAAAGCTCTGCGCAGTCGCCAAGTTCCCAACACCTACGGACAAAAAGACGCTTAGGCTCTTCTTGGGGCTTTGCGCCTATTACCGTCGATTTATTGCTGGCTTCTCATGAATTGCCTGGCCATTAACTTCACTGACACGCGACAACGCTGTCCTTCGCTGGGGTGAAGAAGAGCACCAAGCTTTTAATGAACTCCGGAGACGCCTACAGACGCCACTTGTCCTGGCGCACTTTGATGACGACGCCCCTACCCTGCTTCATACCGGTGCAAGCAATGTGGGTTTAGGTGCAGTGTTGGTGCAGCGCCAGGATGGTGTGGGAAAAGTGATTGCTTATGCCAGCAGGACGCTGTCTAAATCTGAAGCGAACTACTCGGCAACAGAAAAAGAATGCCTTGCAGTTGTATGAGCGGTTATGAAATTCCGCCCTTACTTGTACGCTCGCCCCTTTCAAGTCGTTAGCGACCATCACTCTCTCTGTTGGCTGACGAACTTAAAGGACCCTTCAGGGAGACTCGCGCGTTGGAGCCTTCGGTTACAAGAGGTCGACATGACGGTTATTTACAAATCCGGAAAGAAGCATGCGGATGCTGACTGCCTCTCCCGATCACCAGTCGAACCCTCCACAATGACCGATGAAGACACTGCTTTTTTAGGAGTCATAGATGACGCCACTTTTGCCCAGCAGCAGAGAGAGGACCAGGAATTGCTCCCTCTTATTGGTTTCTTGGAGAAGCGAACTACGGATGTGCCTAAGATTTTCGCCCGCAGCCTCTCGTCATTCTTTCTTCGCAACGACGTAATTTACAAGAACTTCCGTCCTGGGGGAACAGTCATCTACTCGACGTCCCAACAGCTCTTCGCACGGAAGTCTTGCAAGAGTGTCACGACGAGCCAACCGCCGGTCACCTAGGCTACACCCGCACGTTGACTAGAGTACAGCGCGGATACTACTGGCCGAAACTACCGGCGACAGTGAAGCACTATGTACGGACGTGCGTACACTGCCAACGTCGTAAATCACCCTGAAAAACCAGCCGGTCTACTCCCCCCTCTTCAAGTGCCAAAGACACCTTTCAAGCAAATTGGCATGGACCTCCTGGGAACATTTCCGACGTCTACTGCCGGGAATAAATGAATAATTGTCGCCACCGATTATCTAGCTCGCTAAGCGGAGTCAAAGGCTCTGCCCAGGGGTACCGCCGCCGAAGCAGCTCGGTTCTTCGTTGAGAACATTGTCCTTTAGGCGTGGCGCTCCGGCACTCATTATAACTGACCGAGGAACTGCCTTTACGGCCGAGCTTTTGGAACCCGTTCTCCGCCTCAGCGGTCCCAGTCATCGTAAAGCGACTGCCTATCACTTCCAAACCAATGGATTGACGGAACGCCTCAATAACACAATCGCAGACATGCTCTGTATGTACGTGGACGTAGACCACAAGAATTGGGATGAAATTCTTCCCTACGTCACGTTCGCCTACAATACGGCACAACAAGACACCACTCGCATGACGCTTTTCAGCCTTCTTCATGGCCGACCAGTGGCAACTATGCTAGATGCCATGCTGCTCCCGAATGCCGACGGCGACGATGTCGATCAGGACGCCGAGGAATTTGCTCAGCGCGCAGAGGAAGCTCGCCAACTAGCGCGTGTGCGCATCAGAACTCAGCAGGCGGCGGACGCACGACGCTACAATCTTCGCCACAGACATGTCATGTATGAACCTGGCGACAAAGTGTGGGTCTGGACGCCTGTTCGCCGTCGTGGACTCTCCAAAAAATTATTACGGCGGTACTTCGGGCCCTATGTTGTGCTGCGACGTTTAACCGACGTCAAGTATGAGGTGGTGCCGGACGGGTTATCGACATCTAAGCGACGCCAGCAACAAGTCCACGTCGTCCATGTTGTACGTATGACGCCGTACTACTTGGACCGATCTTGACCTCCTACTTCCTTTTGTTACCATCGACACGATGCTTCCTGAAGAGGGGGGCAAATGCCGCATGCAAGAAGACGCCAAATATGGAGACTTGGTCTACGAGCGCGAGGCAAGAAGAAGAGGCTGAAGTGCGCAGGGACTTTTTCTGGTTAACCAGTAAACCGTTTTACCTTCAGCTCTCCTCGGGGTTCTACCGAGTCCTGGCAATAAGCGACGACCTCTCTCTTCATTAAACGCTGCAGTTCAAGGGTAAAGCTGGCGACTAAGATGTCGGTTCGACGGTTGGCAAGTTCGAATAGACCTCGAGCTACACAAACTCTCCGAGCGAGGAGCAGCGACATGTTCGCTTCAGCGATGCCAAGAGTGCCGGTGCAGTCATTACACTCGACTGGCACGAACTTGCTGGCTCGCGGAGGGATTGCTATGTGGTGATCACATACGCGTGACCATCCTCTGCTGGGCTGGGTGCTGGTGTCAACGCCTCGCTGTGTGGGTATCGCTGTAAGACGACGTGCGGCTCCGATAGTAGTGCTGGTGGTGGCTACACCGCTCACCGGATATTTTCACGGATGACATCGTCTGTAGAAGGTATGCTTGCCGACGGAGCATCCAAGTGGAGGTGTCGCAGTTCTTCGCGGACAATGCTCCGTACAACCTCTCGCAACGCCTCATCCCCGGGGGCTGGTATGGACGCGCATTAGTGAGCGGCCGCTAGATTTGCCTTACGGCGGTATTGGGCATTCCGTTCCTGCAGTGAACGTTCCATGCTCGTAGCTTCCTTGGCGAAGTCATCAACGGCTCTCGGAGGGTCGCGCATGAGGCCAGCAAACAGCTGCTTCTTTACCTCAAGCATAAGGTGCCGCACCTTTCTAGCTTCGGGCATGGCCGGATCGGCCCGATTGAAAGGCGGGTCATGTCCTCAGTAAACATGGCCATGCTCTCGTTGGACTGCTGTGACCTGGAGCGAAGGAAAATTTCAGCAGTTTCCTTTTGTTCGCTCGAGCTGAATGTGGCGAGCAACTCACGGCGAAAAGCTGCCCAGTTGGGAAATGACGCCTAGTGGCTCTCGAACCCCGTTTTCGCCGAGTCTTGCACTGTGAAATACACATTCATCAGCTTCTGGTCGTTGTCCAACTGGTTGATTGCAGCAGCGTGGTCAAAACTGCCCAACCAATCTTCAACATCCTCGAACCGGTCCCCGTCGAAGGATGGTGGCGACCGAAGTGTGAGAACGACGAACGGCGGGGCACTCCTGGAGTACTGACTTGTCTGGCTGCCAGTGGTGGATGCCATAGCTGCACAGACCTTGCAAGTGGCTCAAACTCGGGTTGCAGGCCTCGGAGGCGACGGCTCGCTTTGTGGACAATTGTGGCGTCCGCGCGTCAGGGAGAAGTGTCAAGGATATCGTTGGGGTAAGCGTAAAGGGGGGTGTACCCAGCACCTCCACCATATGTCACCGACAAACGCAGCAGGACGCGGGAAGCACAGCCGTTTACTGGAGCGAAGCTTGTCGAACAGCTGCGCACATTCCAGGCAAAGGAGACGTTCGGCCACGCGCTGGGAGACAGGCTCCGCTACCAGGTGGCGCCGGTAGAATGTCAGCAGTGTGGCAATATCTTCGCGTCTGAATGTGGTCCGTAGAATTGCATGGGAGCAGTGGGGAAACCACTTTTCCTTAATGGTTACACCTTCGAAGAACTGATGATTAGTCGCATAATCTACGAACTGCTTTTGATGTCCCCCTTGGTATCGCAGCTTCATCGCCCTGGAATTTTGCACAGAAAAAGCCTAAGGAGAGCTCTTAGATTTCCGCAGGCAGCACCAATAAATGCAGTTCCTCATGAGTCAGTATCAAACCCTCTTAGCCTTATCTCGTCACAAATGCTGTTAATGAAATTTGGCCGCCTCGGAGAGACGGCAGCTGGGCGAGCCCTTCTGCTGCGGCTCCGAAAGAGATCTGAGCCCCAAGCCTAATTGGCATTAGATACTTTTAGTTCCCTAGGCCTTGGTGTTTGAAGAAAACGCTAGCGGTTGAAACCACCCTGGTCATTTGCGAGCCTCGACTGTACGGTCCCTATTTGTAACATGCGCGCTAAGCGCAGTTTTTCTTTCGCAGCAATGCGTTCTCTCGTACTCGAACATTTAGAAATAGAGTGCGCCCGTCACCTTGAATTTTTCTCTGATGGTTTTGTGGATAAGGCCAGAGAAGCTAGCGCATCAGGTTTTCACACTTATTCTCTGAATAGTGCCTGCCCTGTATGCTTTACTGTTGTTGCGCCCTCCACCGAAAGCGTTGCAATTGAGGCTGCTTTTCGCAGGATAGAGTATTGTCTGGCTCAACCTGCAGTGATACTGACGGATTAGAAAAATTTGCCCATCAAAAGTTAGAGCGCCGGTTCCCTACTTATACCTTGGTGCATGGTGCAAACTCTGCGCAGCAGATGCTTCTCATTTTGCTTCTAATGGGTGCCCTGACATATAGGTGTCATAGACAACGAGGTGGCGGATAGTCTCGCCCATACAGTACTGTCAGGTAGTCCAAAAAAGGGTACCTTAAGATTACAATAGACTCTTCAGAGAAACGGTTCTCGGCCATTTCAGTTACCTGTGGAGTTCACCCAACAAGCCATGCGTGACCAAGGAAATAAAAAATCCCAGGGCACATTACTACATCACGTTCGCTTGGGCTCTACTCGTACCCCTGCGTGGAAGTATAAGAGAGGTCTGGCGTCGTCTCCGCTGTCTTCCGCATATGGTGTATGCGGTGGTATAAATCATGATGTTATGTGCTGTCCAGTGTACAACTCCAAAAAGAGTGTCTTGTTCGCCTGAAGAATACAGGAGCCCCTCACAGTTCCCTTCAGGACATTGTCTACCCGCGTGGAAAGCAGTGGTATAGAAAGGAGGCTTTACGCCATCTTTTACGCCAGCGCTCGGATTTGGACTCCAGATGGTGACAGCAGGAGATGACTATTGCCTGTTACAGGTGTGTGTATTTAGAGCCAATGAGATCACTCAGGTGGCAGGTATGTGCCAGATTTGTGATCCCTATTCAGCATTTAGTGTCGCTACGGTGGAGCAGTTTCCGGCCTAATCCGCAGAATCCCCAGCAGTTGCTGCAACCTCAAACTCATATTATGCGGCCCGCATAATGAAAACATTTCTCCCTCTGGCCAGGAGCCAAAAAATAAGAAAAAATGGAGGGGTTTCATTTTTTGATCAGGGAATTTTTCTGTTGTAAGCTTGCCGCTGGCTTGACGTTTGACAAGAATCTCTGCGGTTGCTGAAAGGCGGGCGTTTGTCATTCTTGAAAGCTCAGCAAGCAAATCTGTTCACATTCTAGAAAGAGAAGTTGTGCTCGCACAAGTATGTGTTCCAGAGTATGGCGATGATTCTTTTTGCTTGGTGCCGCAGAATTTGAGAAGTTATCAGAAAAATCTAAAATTCTGGGACACCTACATCCTCAAACTTCGGTCGTAATGTAGTGCTTGCTCGAAGTTCAAGAAACTCCATTTGCAACTCAGGCTCAACATAGTCGACTCTCACAGCGGAAGCTACAGAGAAAGTTCCGAGCTGTTTGAACAGGCTGCGGATGTCTTGTAATTGAATTTTGAATTCCACGTCGAGATTCCTGTACAAATCTGCGAAAACACGCAAGACGCTTGGGTAGCGTGTCTCAGTGACTTATAATTTTGAATGTGGTCCCGATTAACGCTTCTACCGACAGCTGCCAGTGTTGCAATTTGGCCTGAATAGCCACAAAATTCTTTATTTACGCTTTTATTTTTTCTCTAAGGCTTTAGTTCAAAAGATGTTAAGAAGCAAGGCAACGAGGCCACTTCTCATTTGAGACCACAGCCGTTGGCTCATTTTACTGCTACAAAAGCGAGCCTCCTGCCCACATTTGAAGGAGCACCGTCGGTTGGCACACACCATCCTCTCCAACGTAAGCTGCTGCGTTCAGCGACTCCTTTAAGCACCGAAATGATGTTAGCACTTTGGAAGCACCAGTAACACAGCACACACAGATCTCTGGCCACGGTTCTTCTGTTTTTCAGAATTTTCGTCCACGCATCGGCCCGTGTCATCGCAAAAATAAACCGCTGCTGGCGTACCTGTCTGCGTACAACTGTGAGCGCCGTCAGGACAAATGTTTTCCTGTGACCACGCAAATTGAACTTCTTTGCACTTTGCCAGAAGCAGCAACACAGCGCGCGCACAACATCTGGCAACGTTTCCGCTGTTTTTCAGGTTGGTGTCATTTTTGTTTCGCTTCGCTCGTCTGCTGATGCTGCCAATTGTCGCTGACTTAGAATTGGGTTGAGAGGCCTGCTTGGTGTGTCAGTCTGGTTTTCCAAAAAAGAGCTTGATTGTGACCTGCTTTGAGTGTGGCAACAGTTACCACGTTGGTAAATGTTCGGGGTTAACTACGAAGGCGCACAGGGTCAAAGCAGTTGACGGTAGTATAAGCTATTGGAAATGCCACACATGCACAATTGGAAATGAACGCAGTGGCCACATGGCCACTCGTCTTGCTTCATCGCCGAAATTGTCTAACATAATGCCTTTGGCAAGAACGATTGACTCACTACTCGGATTAAAAGAAACAGTGCTCGGTCTGCAAGCTTCTGTACAGCATATGTCGTACAGATATGATGAAAATTGGACAGAGTGACGACGCAAGACCGTGCTAATTCCAAGATATTTGTTCGCAATGAACACGTGGCAAAATCAACCCAAGAAAAACAAGTTCATGCCTCAAAGAACCACTCAATAACCTGCAACAATACGGTTGCAGAAAAAACCTAAATATTCATGGTGTAGAATTTGAAGAGAATAAGAACCTTCTAGCAAATTTAATGAGTTGGAAACAACCATCAATGTTATTCCGCTGAAAGAAGAATAACTGAATCGCCTGCATCGATTCCTATCAAAGAGTGAACGTGGGTGACCCATTTGGCTCGTTTTGTCTCGCGTAAAACGAAGGAAAACTGGAAAGAAAAAGCAGAAGCGGCGAAGCGGCTCCGGCGTAACGCTGTAACTCAAAATGATAATGTAAACGATAAAGTAACGCAAAAACGGTCAGTAATGGACCTAACACCTCAGAACAAGCGCATGATTTGGTAGTCACGCACACGCGTTCAAGAGATAGGTGATCAGTTCACATGGCAGAACGATGGCAGAGTATTTGTTTGAAGTAGTCCCGGGGAACTGCCATTGCGCATCGGCAGTAAAGCTGACTTATCCAAGATACGTGCACAACCTGTAGCTTCAGACGCCGCTCAGAACAATAGAGTTGCGCAGGACACTTCATGAAAGTAAATCCGCAGTTCCTGACCTGAATGGAAATGCTCCACTACAGCCGCCTTTCAATAACATATAAAGTGGTTTAATTTAGGACCCTCTTAAAACTGGTTCCATAAAAAAATCAATTATTTTTTATGCTTGGCTAAATTCACGGAGCTTAAGGAACAAAGTTGATGATGTCACTACATACAAAAATCTCTAACACAAATTTAATGTTTTAGCGTTGATTGAAACCTGGTTCACGAACAGCTTAGACATAGTTAACATTGATGATTACTCAGAAGTTTTCCTTTTCAAAAAGAATAAAAATGGTGAAGGCTTCTTATGTATTTTTGTTGTGGAATGCTTCATGCTTTGTTGGAAAAAAATTCAGTTGTCCATGAAGATAATGAAATACTGGTCGTGGACACGTGTGGCATTACAATAATGTTTGTGTATCGGCTGCCATCAGGCAATGTAAATAACTTCTAGACATATATTGAAAATACACTAGAAGATCTCGTGTTACTGAGCAAGTTCATTGCCGTCCTACAAGAGTTTAACGTTGATGTAGGAAGAGATAGTACTATGGCTAGAATCTTGGCTTAACTGATTCTTAGTTGCGGTGTAGAAATGTTAATAATGTGCCCACGCGAGTAGCGCAAAGCACTCGAACAACTATTGATTTGTGTTTCATAGGTTTTCCTTGTGATGAAATACGTTCTGGTGTCTTTGCCTGTGGCATCAGTGATGATCTTGCGTTTTTCAACCTATTACCTCGCACTAAAAAAACTGCTGGGGCAAATCACACTCACAAGTATAGAAAATCAACGCTGAAAATATCAATACATTTCACAGTCTCCTACTAGAGGCAGACTGGCCAGAAGTATGTAGCCAAAACGACGCGAATGAATTCTACAATATTTTTGTCGTGAAAGTGTAGGAGTTGTACAACACGGCATTTCTTCTTGTCAACCACGTTAAATTTAAGTAGGCAAAAACTTCGATAAACAAAGAACTGTACAAAACGAATATTACACAAAAATTAGCTCTTTGCCCGCGTTGTATAAAATAAGGACACGACCATTCTAACACTTTTAAGAAACACGAAACAAACTTAAGAAAGCAAAACAAGAATACTACGAAAGAGCTTTTGACAACAAGAACTCAGAGCAAATCTGGAAAACATTCAAAAATTTACTGAGCAGAAAAACTGCAACCATGTCCTATGAGAATCTAGTCGACGGTCACAGCTACAAATATTTTCACTTTCGAACAAACTCCGCCGGCACTTTCTTCCAGCGAGCTAGAGCGCAAATTCACGATACAGCACTCCCAACCCGCTGACTTTCCGCACCAGCTATCCAGAGCGTACAATTTTTTGAACAACACCACAGTGTCGAAAATCGCACAATACATACTGCATTTGAAAGAGAACTCTGCTGCTGGAGTAGACAACATTAAAGCCCAAACTGTGAAGGAAGTTTGTACAATCATAGCTCCCGTTTTTGCGTATTTGTGATTTAATCCTCAAAGAAGGTCTTTTGCCACAACATCTGGAAGTTGCAAGGATATCAGCTATACATAAAGAAGTTTGCCAAATGGCTTTGTCAACTATCGACCAATATCTGTGCTGTCTGTATTTTCGAAATTTGCTGAAGAAGTTATTAACACCCGCTTGGTAAACTTTTTAGACAAATGCTGTCATAGTAAATGCGAGGCACGGCTGTGAAATAGGAAAATTATCAGTCTGTTTTATTAAATATGAAAGACACACTACTCAATAATATTAAAAATCAATCGGTAACACTCGTCTTATTCTTAGCATTTAGGAAAGCGTTTGGTTACGTTGATCACAACACGCTCCTTAGCAAACTTGAGTTTTATAGAGTACGTGGTACTGCACTCCAAGTAATTACTAGCTATCTAAAAATGAGAAAGCAGTCTGCTATTGTTAATGGTATTCCATCTGAAGACGGCCTAATATGTACTCGCGTGCAAGAGGGCTTCATTCTGGGGCCACTTCTCTTTCTGATACATATAAATGACATTGTTGATATACCAAAGACTCCTGAAAGACTCCTAAATGCGTTTTTAGTGGAGAAACACATTTGTCCGTAAAGTTTCGAGACGTAGCCCAATAAAAAATAATGCCTTCAACATTGAAATTATTTGTGCAGCAACCCTTCGAAATAGTCTTCCTTGCAGTCTATACACAGCTTCAAACGCTCCTTGAGGTCTTGGAAACAGTTGGAACACGCTTCTTTTGGCAGGGCTGTCAGCTCTTTTGTCATGGCGCCTTGACTGGCCTCCACGCCCCCCTTCTAGCGATCTTTTAGGGCTCTCACACGAGAAAACAGGAAACAATCGCATGGGGAGAGGTCAGGCGAGTATGGTGGATGGGGAGGTGCAGTAATGCTGTGCTTGGCGAGGAATTTTGTCACGCTGAGAGCAGTGTGCGGCCTAGCGTTATCGTGGAGAAGGCTACATTGCCCAGATGCACATAAGTCAGGGTGGCGGCCTCGCAGTGCATCACGCATGTGTTCGAGCACGCGGATATAAAACTCCTCTTTCACCGTCGGCTCTGGTGAGACGAACGCGTGGTGTATGACACTTCTGGCATAAAAAGAAACTATCAGCATCGTCTTTGTATTGTACCTCTCTCACTGCACCTTTTTCGACGCCGGAATAGCTTGTAGACCGCCATTCGGCGCTCTGCCTCTTTGTTTGAGGATTGTATTGAAAACACGATGTTTCTTCTTGAGCAATGATGCTGTCGACGAATACAGCATTCTTCTCTGCCCCGGAGAGAAAATCAGTGCTCACTGATGCTCGCGGGTCCTTCTGGTCCTGTGTGACGGAGTGCGGCACAATTCTGGCATTCAGCTTTCGTTTCCCGAAGTTCTCACGCAAAATTTGGTGGCACGTTGTTTTGACAATGTCGAGAGCATCTGATACCATGCGGACTCTAATGGTGCGGTCTTGCTTGACAATTGTCCTGCTCTGAGCCAAGTTGTTTTCATTCCGTGAGGTTGAAGGGCGCCTTTGCCTTGTGTCGTCTTCTACCGACGTTCTCCCCTAAAAGAACCTCTTGTGCCACTCGAAAACTCGCGCTCGCGATAATGTCTCGTTGCCGGAAGCACCACCAAGGAGCACATACGTCTGTGTGGCTCTCTTGTCAAGCTTCACCCAGAATTTTGTTTACACGCTGTTCTATGTGGACGTTCATCTCTCCACATTTACTCACAGTAGAATGCGCAGGTGACTAGTGACAACGTATTTTTCTTTATGTAGTGCCATCTAGCAGTAGCGACAAAAATTAACATAAATATTTCAGGTTAGCCCTAAAGGATGGCGCTACAGACAAACGCGCCAACATTTGTTTTTGGAAATCATTTCTAGAGAACAAAATAACTCAGCCTCAGAACTTTACGGACAACGGTTGCATTGAATCCAATCTTTGGCTGGACGAGCTCTCTGTTTGGTTAACCGGTAATAGATTAGTATTAAATGTCAATAAAATAAAATTTCTATCTTTTAAACCTAAAACAAAGTTATAGACATGAGACAGTATTATTTTGAAAAATAATTTTATCCAACATGCTGAGTCTGTGCGGTTTCTCGGAGTCATATTTAATGAAAAGTTGTTCTGGAATGGCCACACAAACTATGTGTGGTTGAAAGTCGCATGCTCTATTGGCATCATCAATAACATTGTCTATTCCTCCAATTTGGTTAAAAAAACTACATTGCGCCAGTGCAATCTCATCTTGACTACTGCCTCCCATTTTGGGGCAGCACATCTAGCACAAATTTGAAATCACTATTTTTGTTAAAGAAAACAGCGATTAGAGTGATTGCAAGTATTTCTTTTCTAGACACCACTGTTCCACATTGAGGCAGCTTAAAGATATCAATTATTTATAAACTAAATACACAGCGGCTAGCCAGTCATGCTCGCCACTTGTTTTACAGAGTATACTTTTACACATCGTGCGCACTGAACAACACCAAAAATAACAGCTAAGAGATTATTGTACCAGGCTGCCCAGAATAAGGACAAATTATGGCTCTCAAACAACGCTATACCATATAACAGTTTTGAATTCTAGCAAACACATAAAATATTCATAAATACAGAAATGATCGCTTATTTAGGAAAAAATTAACAAAAGTTTGTAGTAGAACCTTCATAAACTTACACTCGTGAAAATGTTCCTAATCAGTGATGCAATTGACTATTTTCTTTCATTTATTGACGTGCCTATGGTAATTTTGCTATTGTAATTCGTATGTGCAAATCTACATGTTACATAACTCTTATAAGTGTTACGCTGTGTGGCTGTGTCAGGTGTTGTAGGGGAGACGTACCTCGGCAGGCTTACTATACCTTTTGCCCTCTCCCTTGAAATATGTGCACATGCTTGGAATAAAAACTTATTTCCCCTTCTCTACCTTTATTTTTGCCTTTCATCGCGACAATCTCCAGTACATCTGTCATGTTGAGATTTTCGCCAACATCCCTGATCAAGATAGCCACTGGGCGTTATCTCTAATGTCAGTGCTTTCGTCAATGCCGAGAGAAAAGGCTTCGTAGTCCCCACAAAGGTTCATTAAGGTGTTTTAATTGTAGCGGCAGGTCTTTGTAATTCCCACCTCAACCGTATTTGGTCAAAGAGTTATGTCTACAAAATATTTTTTCATGCATGGACAGTTAGCACCTGCGGCTTCAAGCAAGCTGTTTTTTTTACTATTTACCCATTGGTGGAAGGTTTTAGAGATTTTCCAACTCAGTGGAAAGTAATGAAGCTTGCTCTTATCATGCTGCTTTGGCAGGCTTTCGGAGAAATTCTTCCTGGTTTCCGAGTGACGCCTGAAGTTGATCCACTTTTTAGTCATACATCTTTCCAACGAAATCACCGTACATACTCGTCTTGATCACAGGAAATAACGTGGCGAAGCATGTTGTACTGCTTCGACACGGACACAGTCTGACGGCAGATTAAACACATCACCTTGTCCTTCGACTAGGTGAAAAAATACGACTGTTCCAATCGAAGTTGGACCAATGCTTTTCATCTTCAATCTTTTGTTTAGTTGAAGCTGCGATCTACATTGCAATACTAAACTTCCAATGAAAAAAAAACATGTTTTTGCAGCGACAACCGCTGTAAAGAATATTGAAATAAATGAGCCAGAAATGAAACATATTTAGAGCAGGCTTTTTCCGAGCGGCGTTCGGTACGGTGACGCGCCTAATGCCGATTCCCAAATATTGACACAAAGCCTTAGAAAAATAGGAACAACCCTCCACAGAAAAGCGCAAGAAGTATTCGGTATGTGAATTTCAAAGTCTCCAAGCGGCAAGTGGGCTATGAGGAATGCAACGAATACTTCTGGCTAGGAGGGCCACTCCTCAACGCAACCGGTGTGCCTTTGTATACAACGCATGCGTGGCACAGCGATTGTCGGTACGCACTGAACTCGCTAAAGGAAACATCCAGAGGTGGCGTCCAGCTTAATTTTACCTTCACTCTGAGTGCCTGAACACTCACCTGGAACTCATTATACTACAATTGATAAAAGCGGAAGATGACAATTGCTATCAGCTAGGCGTGCAGGCCGATTCCCAAGTAATGACACAAAGGTTTAGAAAAATAGGAACGACCCTCCACAGAAAAGCGCAAGAAGTATTCGGTATGTGAATTTCAAAGTCTCCAAGCGGCAAGTGGGCTATGAGGAATGCAACGAATACTTCTGGCTAGGAGGGCCACTCCTCAACGCAACCGGTGTGCCTTTGTATACAACGCATGCGTGGCACAGCGATTGTCGGTACGCACTGAACTCGCTAAAGGAAACATCCAGAGGTGGCGTCCAGCTTAATTTTACCTTCACTCTGAGTGCCTGAACACTCACCTGGAACTCATTATACTACAATTGATAAAAGCGGAAGATGACAATTGCTATCAGCTAGGCGTGCAGGCCGATTCCCAAGTAATGACACAAAGGTTTAGAAAAATAGGAACGACCCTCCACTGAATGAAAAATGCATGTAGTATGCATCAAGTACGCTATGAGGCATACAACAAATATTTCTGGCCAGGAGGGCCGCTCCTCAACGCAAACTGTTTGCCTTTTTTGGGAACGCATGCATGGCAGAGCGATTGTCGGTACTCACCGAACTCTCTGCAGGAAAGATGCAGAGGCGGCGTGCAGCTTAATTTTACTTTCATTCTGCATGCCTGTACACTCACCTGGAACTCCTTATACTAAAACTCATAAAAGCGGTAGATAACAATTGCTATCAGCTAAGCGTGCAGGTCTTCACAGTTGTAGCCTTTGTCGTCGTGGTTGTCCTGGTATTTTGACCCTGAATTTAGCTGTAAAAAATTAAAACGAAAAATGTACGTGAGGGATATAGCAAGGCTTCAGGAATGAGGGAGGTCAAAGCTTTCGTAGGGTTGCTGGCAGTTCCAAAGTCCTTGGCTTGCGTGCAAAAAAAAACCATAACAGAAGGCCATCTTTTGTCCTCCTTTCAGGAAGGAGATTAGAACTTAACATTGGCTGCAAACACCGCTTCCCACCCCCCCCTCCCCCCCGGAGAAAGGAATAAACCACGCAGCTCTTTCGTCCTCCTCAATTTGCAACCCGGGGTGTGCTCTCAGCGTCTTCAGACATTTAATTAGTTCCCTGTAGTTGCCCGTCCGCTCTGCGGAATGTGATTTCGCCGAATGAACGAAACAGCATTTTTTCTGGACCGCCCTGGGAGACAGTTCATGGGTCATTTTACAGATTACCTGTGACGTAAATATCGTGACGTGCATTGTCATTGCGTTTTATTACCGCCTGAATACATTCTCCTTTTGCAAAAAGGAAGTCAGTCAGTCACACTCTTAAAAAAAAGACACCGGTATAAACCTACTGCCTTGCATTCTCCACAACAGATATTTTCACTCTGTGGTTAAAATCGTCTACTAGCGGACAAGTTTCTGTGGTATTGCAGCGAAGTTTACGGAGTAAAGGGTAGCAGGCGTGCCTATGTCTGCGCGCCGTGTTGATTGGGTTCGTTGTTCGGTTTAGCGGTGCGGTGGGGTTGAAGAGACCGAGTGTGGGCTGTCCGGCACCATCTTGTTTTTGAAGGCACGTAACGTCCTTCTGAAGGTAATGCAGGTTAAGGAGTTCCAGCCTCTTTTCCTTTCTGCAAACAATCAGTACCGTCCGCGCACGTAACTTTTAGCCCGAATTAAGTTGGAAAACTCATCTGGTGGCGAAACTGACCCTTGAAGGTGCCTTGAGCTTTCGGAACCAAAGATGAAACTTGGAGGGCCAGCGTTCCAGTGCGCCGCGCGCATGCGCCAGCGCTAAAGCTAGGTCTAGATAAGAAAGCGAAGAGGTCGCTGCAGAAGCAGGACCTGCCCATCGATTTGTGAGCAAACTGCCCATCATGAGAAGTAGCAGTTGAACCATTGTTGGTCTAGAGGGGTCACGTCACATTGCAACATCATCACAACCTGGCCTCCATGGCACTTGGCAAGTTACCCAACAGACTGGGAGCCAGCTGCCCTCCTTGACACATGACAATGAAATTGATCCAAACAAATTCAGTTATATTGCCCCCTGTCCTTCCTGGCACTTCGCGTGAGCCGTACGAGAGCAAGGGAATAACAACCACGGCTTTATAAGCCGCACCGTTCGCTGTGTTTGTGACAGCCACTTGCCGCTGTATTGGCGTGTCACTGGTTTCCCTCAGCAAAAGTCACGCAGCAAAGTTTTCTGAAAGTCATGGTTTTACAGTATCTTTCAGTTCTATCACGTTTCAAAATGCCGCCGGACGGTAACTCTAAGTGTGCTGTCAATAAAAGCAGTAGTTGTACCTACCACATCCGGAAATACTCGTGATGCGCATTTTTTTCCACGCAAGCTATTTATGAACGCATTTTTTTCGCATATGACAAGATGGCACCATAAGAGCCAATAAATGAGGAGGTCAATCTAGGGAACGATGGTACTTTTCTGCTATTTATTATCAAAGACCCACTTCGTTGGTTTTTTACGGCATGATAACTGTTCGGTACGCATGCAGGGCAAACTTATGGGTGGAAGCCACCAGAAGGTTAGATCATTGCCGTCAATAAGTGCATAACAACATCTTACTTGATTCGACAGCTGCCTCACAATTACATGTAACGTCCAAGAAACGTGGAAAGCATAGGGATCAAATGGGTGCTGTTAAAAAAGGCTGTAGAGGCGTTCTTTTGGTGTATGGTTTGGAGGAGAGGATTGAGACGATTGTGAGATGTGGTTCTGAGGAATCCTCTTGTAAAGTGCTTCTGTACGAGAGGACTTGTATTTCCCTTTCCCGCGCAAGCTCAGTTTGTTGGAGCGTTCAAGGATTTTAGGTCTAGGGATGAACGCCACGTTTCGCCGAAAAGTCGCCAGGGATAGAAAACTTCCATATACACCTTTGACCAGCAAATACAGACGTCAGTCCCAACTCCTACCATAGCGGCCGAAGGGAAGCCAACTAGACCGTCGTATTTTCGTCATGACAACGGTATCCAGCACCGAAAAAACTGCATCGCAGAGCGGGATTCCAACCGCCGCAGTCGAAAAATGAGCAGCTTCGTATCCCGGTCACTCAGACAATTCAGCCACGGCCGCAGCCTTATCGCGCTACGTGCGTGGGCAGGAATTATCCCCGTTTAATAGCACTTCACCACGAGTCGCCAGCTGTGATGTAGTAGTTGAAACCGAAAATAGCCGGAGTTTCCTCGATCCATGACGTCGCTCTAAGGGCTACTGCTGTCAAAGGCTTCAGATGAGACAACACTTATTCGACAGCCCATGGACGCTTTTACCGAGATAGGATTACGGAGTCCGTATCGCAGACCCGCCGGCGTTTTCGTCGCCGTCGTGGTCGTGAGCGATAAATCCATGAAAAACCTCCAGAGCAGACAGGTGCCAGGCGGCAACCCAAGAACTGGATTGTGGGCAAGCTGCATGCCCACCATTGCAGGAGGCAGGTAAATGATTGGCCATGAGAGGCTACGCATGAACACCAATCTGCGCCTCAACCTGACCCGAAGACAGCACCCACTATCGAAGGCCAGTGGCGCGTCGCTTAACCACTGAACCACTACACCAGGAGTGATATAACAACCCCCAAGGATCTATGAATGTAGAGAATGAGCAATTACGAATATATCTCCTTCAGGCGCCAATTAAACCTGAATAAAGAATTTTTTTTGCATAATTAACCATCACAAGACTAAGCAGAAAAAATGTGCAAGAAATTGCGCAAAAATAAACATATTTAAGCATATTTTATGTGCGTCCACACTTGTGGACACAGCGTATTAAAGCTGATACATGAACGTAAACGCTACTACATTTGCTTGCCTTTTCTAACTGATCGTTTGACATGAATAAATGTTTAGCTGTGAGAATGTACGCTTCAAAGAATTTTTCTGTAGTTCATGACTAATAAAAGCAATAAACGCAGTCATTCTGTATTGTGGCTTATAGATGGGGAGCCTTCACGTCGGCACCGTTGTGCAATTAAAGTGTTCAAAAGTGGGGATAATGGCTGCTTCCATAATAAGTAATGCTTCAAGTGTGGCTTCATCGCAGGGGTCTTGAATGATCTGGGCACAGGTGGAAAGGGAGAGAGAGAGAGCATATTGCGGCTTGTTTTACACATGATTTTTGCAAAAATTAGAAATCATTTTCAAGGTCGATGTTTGCTCAATTTATGTCAGAGTCCTGAAACAAACTGTCCCCTCGCTCTACCTATGTTCTGTTTGTTGCTATTTAGCCTTGTAGCTAGGCGGCCAGCTCTGAACTGACCATGGTGTGAGGGCACGGGTTCCCCTTTTTCTTCTGTAGTTGTGCACTGCTTCCAATTTGTATTTTTCTCCGTCTTGATTTCATACAAACTGTAAGAACTCTTGATAAAAACCGCAGCGAAATTTTGAAAACGGTCGAGAAAAATGTTCTGACTGCCCGTGAAAATGGTTGCTTCCTTCGGATTCATGCGTTATACAATCTAACACGACCTCTCTGACTTAAAGCACTGGTCATAGTGCGCTGAATTTCTCAGCAGCGGCTCAGCTAAGTTGTGGTTCTTTGCGACCATCTGCGGGTCTTCATTGTTCGGTCGGCCGCACTTCTTTCGAGGTGCTTCTCCATAGGCAATTTTAATGAAAACGCTTCAGCGCTGGAGTCCTACAGTGTTCTCTTTGTACAAGCATAGTTTTCAACGTCCGTAAGCAGTAAGCCCATTTTGTACTATACGTTCACACAAAAGAAACGGCGCGTTGTGCGGAGAAAACGCCACTTTGATAATTTTGGCATTTAGCCGCCATGTCCACATATGTGGATGCGCCACTCTGAACGTCCACCGCAGCACTTTGTCTTCGTCCATGACGACGAAAATTGGTTTGCCGTTTCTACATTAACCTATCGACATATTCCGAGCCCTAAATTCAATCATTCATGACCATTTGTACAGATAGAATGCAAAATGAAAAGCTATTTACTCGTCCCGGCAAAAAACGACGTGATACACATATCTTCTTTTTTTACAAGCGCATTTCGCTGTAGCTGCAGGAGATGGCGCCACAGACTTGACAGGAAGGGACAAAAGGGCAAGAGCTCAGTAATCAAAGGTGTAAATTCGCCTTGCGTACGAAAATATGAGGAGGCTTAGGACCCGTCCACGTATGTGGACCCAGCGCCTGTAGGGGATATAGGCATTAACGAATTCACGCTATTGCGTAACGCCCTTAAGGCAGAGCTTACGTGTCCCCTCCAAATTTTGTTTCAGCTCAACTAGAACGAATTCGCTAATAATGAAACAAAATTGAAAAGTTCTTTATTATAAGAAATTATCACCATCATCATCAACATCAGCCTGACTACGACTACTCCGGGGCAAAGTCCTTTCCCATCGCACTCCAATTAATCCTCTCCTTTGCCAGCTACAGCCACAGTGTCGCCGCAAACTACTTAATCTCATGGGCACACCTTTCGGCTGCCCCCTGCTGCTATTGTCTCTTGGAATCATCTCCGTTACCCTTAACGACCAGCCGTTACCTTGCCTTGACATTACATGCCCTGCACAAGCCCATATTTCTCTTGATTTCTACTAGGATGTCATTAACCCGCGCTTGTTCCCTCACACACTCTACCCACTTCCGGTCTCTTAACGTTACGCCTATCATTTTGTTTCCATAGCCCGCCGCGTTGTCCTTACCTTAAGCGGAACCTTTTTCGTTAGCGTCCAGTTTCCGCCCCCTAAGTGAGTACCGGGACGATACAGCTGTTGTATACTTATCTCTTGAAGGATATTGCTATATTTCCATTCATGATCTGAGAGAACGTGCCATATGCGCTCCACCCCATTCTTATCTTTCTTGTTGTTTCTCTCTCATGATCCGGATCAGTGGCCACTACCAGCCCTGTGCACACGTATTCCCTTACCACTCCCAGCACCTGGCTACCAGTTGCGAACTGCAGTTCCCATGCGATGCTGTTGAATAATACTTCGGTTTTCTACATGTTAATTTTAAGACGTACCGTTCTGTTTTGCCTGTCGAACTCAGTTATCATGCTTTTCAGCCCATCCCCTGAGTGAGTTATCAAGGGAATGTCATGAGCTAACCGCAAATTACCTAATTATTCTCTATCAACTCTTATTCCTTACTGTTCTCAATACAGGCCACGGAACACCTCCTGTAAACAGGCGGTGAATAGCATTGGCGAGGTTTTGTCTCCCTTCCTAACATCCTTACTTATTAGAATTTTATTGCTGATTTTGTGAAGGGCTTTGGTTGGCGTGGGATCGTTATAGAAATCTTCCAGTATTTTCACATAAGACTGTTCCACACCCCGAATCCGCAATGGATGCATGACTACTAAAGTTTCCACTGAGTCAAATGCTTTTTCGTAAGCAATGAACGATATATAAAGGGGTTGGTTATTTTTCTATCTCCTGATTGATTGTGTGAATACGGTCTAGTGTGGAATATCTTTTCCAAAAACCTGCCTGATCATTTCGTTGATTGAAGTCTAAAGTTGTCTCTGTTCTACTTGCGATTGCCTTGTAGGCAACTTTGTAGTCAATGCCTTGTAGGCAACGGACCGTGAAACATCGGTGTGTAATTTTTTAAATTCTTTGCGTCTTATTTCCCATGAATTAAGATAATGTGAGTGTTATTCCAAGCTTATGGTTCGTTCGAGGTCATAAGGCGTTGCGTATACAGAGTAGCTAATTTTTTTAGCACAATCTCCCCTCCGTCCTTCAACAGAACTGCTGTTACGTGATCCTCAGCAGCTGCTTTACCTCTATGCATTGCTTCTAAGGTTTTCTTCACTTCCTCTTTGCTGGAAGATGTACTGCTGGGTGCTACTGGCTCTCTAACATTGAACATTGATTACCTTGGCTACTGCATAGATTTGAGTAGTACTCTCGGCTACATTAGCTATCTTATTTATGCTAATGACATTTCTCTCTTTGTCTCCTAGTGCAGACATCTCATTTTTGCCTATGCCTAGTTTTCTATTCACTCCTTTTAAGCTACCGCCTTTCTTTGGAGCATGCTCGATTTTCTCCATGTTAAACTTCCTTATTTCGACTAACTTGCGCCTATTTTATAACTTTCATAGCTTCGCTGGTCCTATTCTCTCCATGGCATTCTACGCTTCCTTGCTTTTGCTTTGGAATCGGCAATTAACGAAGTAAAATCACAGTATACTGAACTAATGGGTGACTTCAATGTGAACGTAGGCAATAAGCAGGCCGGCCATATTAATTGTTTACTTCAGCGCAGCTAGCGATCGGAATTGGCAAATTTCGGCTTATTTGTGACGCTATCGTTGCACTTTTTGTTTTACGGCGGCTATTTCTTTTGCTACCAGGAATAAAAATAAAGTGTAAAAGTGTGCTTGTGAAATGTTTAAAATTGTATTAACCAGGAATAAAAATAAAGTGTAAAAGTGTGCTTGTGAAATGTTTAAAATTGTATTTCTAAGCAATGCTGGATTCAAGAGTCAAGTCAGTTCAAGTCTAGCAAGAACCCAATAAATATAAACAAACATAGTGGACCAATATAAAGCGCTCTAGAATAATGGGGCACTATACCATATTCAAGTGTTCGCGTTACTCGAGGCTCAAATTTAGCTCATTGCACAAAGTAACATTTTGTCACGCATGAACACTCGATGCTGAGGCGCGTGTGTACTGTGAGATGCAAGCCACTCGCCGCAAGGAACAGCCAAGCTCCGAAGCAGTCCGGCAACCCTGACTGTCTCCGCGCTTTCTTTCGGTGAGTGCACGGTGTGGGAAGAGAGCCTTCGGTCGCGAGCGGAGAGGCAGCCAACCGTTTTTCGCGCCATTTGTAGCTCAGTTCTTGAACATCTCAAATAATTGCATTCGTACTTACATATGGCGCAGTCGACGTCCCGAACTTCGGTGCAGCCTACCCATTCGTAGCCGCTAGCAACTTCACAGAAAGCCGGAGTCAGTGTGTCGAGCACAAGCAGCCAATGCCTGATTCCCGTCTCATCACCGCCTCTGCCATGCCCCTCATCAACTGAGAGAAAGCCACCGCCTCGGACCCCGCTGGTTTACAGTGGACTTCTTACGAGAGGAATTCTCGCAATGCAATTTGGACAATACTGGTTCCAAGGACGAAATTATTTCTCGCATCCTTCTTGACTCTGCCGCAAAACGAGCTCCCGCCACCGGAAACAATTGCACCAGCTATCGAGACACAACCCGCTCCAACTCAAGGTGACCAGTTTTTCTAATGCCAGTGTTCAGCGCCGAACCCGTACAGAATATGCAAATTTTGACCCTCTACCTTCAAAATCAACTAGCTTTGACATTGTCACAAGCCTCTACGAGAGCAGTGCACGTTAAACCATTGCCGGACTTGCCATCAACGCTTCCGACGTTCAGTGGCGACGGAGGGTTATCCGTAACCCGATGGATAGGCGATGTCGCACGCATCCAGCAGCTTGTCTCGTGAGAACCCGTAAGCCTCCTAGCTATCACCCTCTCAAAACTTCGTGGCCCAGCCGCTGACTTGAAGGAAACCACTGGCTACTAGCTAACAACTTGGTCGGAGTGAAAGCATGCGCTTATGACGCGGTTCGGCGAGCGACTGTCCCGAAATAAGTGGCAGGAACTTGTCGCTGCGCGTGAGGAAACGCACGGTGAGAGCCTCGTTAACTATACTCTTGCCAAACTCAAGATCATACGAAGGTGCCCGCTTTCATTGACTGACAAAGAGTGCATTGAGTATTTAATTCAGAGCATCCGTGATGAGCAAGTGGGTCCAGCGATCGTTCTTCAACGCTCGAATACTGTCCACGATTTCGTCAGCATCGCTTCGGAAGTTGATAGTGCCATAGACCACTCTCGCATGACTGGACTGAAAAAAAAACCATCCGAGCCAATTTCGAGTCGACAGCCGCGTCCTATCACCTCCAGTTCCACAGTCACGCGCTGCAGACATCCACCAGGCTTCCCGACCTTTATACAGAGTCTACCAACAAAGAAACCATGAAAGTCTGCCGCCCCCGAGAATATCCAACCTACCACCTGCTGACCAAGAACATCGTTGCGAGGCAATCTCTTGCAAGTATGGTGCACCTGCCTACAGACGAGGGCAAGACTTAATTTAAGCGGTATGTTACAGCTGCAAGAAACACTGCCATTTGGCTAGCAACTGCACTGAGAACAGACAGCCCTCCCGATACAAGACGCAAACAATCCCTAAAGCGCCATCAGCCTGTGTCAACCGCAATGAGACCCTTTGCTTCGATCCATGCTCTTGTTTGCGATGATCACTGCTCACGTCAAGGGCCTTAAAGAGATATCAGTGCCTTTTCAGGCAATGGCGCGAACGTCACTATCCTCGCTGCCAGCCTGGCTGAAAATCTCAGCCTAGAGCCGTAGACGAAGCCACCCCTTGCATTTCATTTCATTTATTTTACCCTCAGGGCTTTTGCTTTACAGAGGGGGTTCTCATTTAGGAGGAGGCTCCGTCATGCCACAGGGATCTCTCTTCTTGCGAATCAGCGCAGGCCCCCTCTCTGCGAATGTGGAAGCCGCTGTCCTTCAGAGGAATGCCGTTCCCGTTACCGTGACGGAGGACTGGTTTTATGCTGCACAAGCGGAACTTCATTTCAAGCCGCCACACTTTCTTGTTATCAGAAAACCCTCTACAAACACTGTCGGGCTGTGCAAAGACGAACTACTACCACCAATGTAGAATTCATTGATACGGCATCAACTTTGTCGCGCTTCGACCCGCCACATACCACCAGCGAACGTCTACAAGTGGATTTTGAACCAGGCGAACACGCGCCATTGTGCAGTAAGGTCAATAGGGCAGCCCAGACTAAAACTCAGCCAGCATATTACGAGAGCCCCGCGCAGCCAGCCTCATGCAGCGTATTCCATTCTGAGCCATGTTCGTCCACGCCCAACAACAGTTTCCCTGACATCGCCATTGGGACCAAACTCAAGACGGAAGAACAGCAAGCAGTGAAGCAAATAATGCACCGCCACTCACATCTCTTCGCTGCCAGCTCTGATGACACTGATCGGTACGAAAACAGCGAGGACGAGATCAACTTAGTGCCGGACGCAAAGCCTTACGGACCGGAACCATACCGATACACAGCCAGTGATCGGAAGCTCCTCGAACCTGAAAAGCCATCTCTTCTTCAGAATGGCAACATCCGTCCTTCATCCGAACCTTGGGGATTTCCCGCAATTGTCGTGACGCTGAAAGACAAAAAGAGGTTATGCGTCAACAACATACCTTTTATTAGAATGACCATCAATGTACTCCAACCACTGCCTCGGGCCGATGACATTTTTGATGACCTTGCAGGAAGTTCCCTCTTCGCATTCCTTGACCTTTGCTGCGCTTATTGACCGATTAAAGTAAAAGATCAAAGCCAAGAAAAAACCACCTTCATCGCGCACCACGGAACTTTCAAGTGGACAAGAATGCCATTTGGGTTTAAAAACGCACTAGCTACCTTTCAGAAAGCAATGCACCAAATATTTTCTCGACTCAAAATACCGACTATAATGATGTGGTGTACGCTCATATCTTGACGGCATCATTGTATTCTCTGATAATTTTCAAGTGTTTCTCTATCTCTTAGACGAGACCATCGCTCTCCTTCTACAAGCCGGCTTCAAGGTTTCTTTGAACACATGCAAGTTTGCTGTCCCCACTGTGAAGTTTTTGGGATTTATGATCTCGGAACAAAGGAAACAGCCAGACAAGTCAACAATTGCCGCAGTCATGTGCATGCCGAGGCCACGCTCGTCAAAGCACCGATTATGTTGGCTTCAGACTAACTTTTACAGGCGCTTCATCCCGAACTTCTCGAGAGTTGCCGCACCTATGCAAGCCGCCATCCGAGAGGCTGACTTCGAGTGGACAGTTGAGTGTCAACAATCCTTCGAAGACCTTCCTCCCACACTTCCAACAGCACCTATACTGGGACACTTCAACAATGAGGCACCTACAAAAGTCACCACAGACGTATCAGCAACAGCCCTCGGAGCGATACGCACGCAGCGAGGAGACGACAAGGATGTGGTGAATGAATACGCAATAGTACGTTGGGTTGGGCAAGTTGGAAGTAATTCATATTGTGGGCCAGCGCAAAACGGACAACGGGGCTAAAAAAACGGCGAAATGGGCGCTGCCAGACGACGAGGAGCGCCCGTGTCGTCTTCTCTTTCCTAGGTCCGTTGTCCGTTTCGCGGTGGTCCACAATATAAATACTCCAGTAGGTCACTCACTGAGCCTGATAGAAAACTTCACAGCAATGTTTGGGAGGCATTAGTGGTACACTGGCCCATTACTGACAAGTTTCGACACTATCTTTTGGGCCGCCGGTTTCATTTATTGACCGAAAATTGGTCAGTAGCCTGCCTAACAACAAACTTCAAGCCTTCACGGCCGTTCACTACAATGCTGCTCGACCGGTCCGAGATTGACTTTTCGGTTGAACACAGAGTAGGACGCCAGAACTGCGTGGCCAACATGCTATCGCGGTGCTCCTGTGCTACGGTCTCCCACACAGCTACTCTTGCTGCCATGCAAGCAGACGATGAAACTTGCAAGGCCATTCGTGTCATGCTTTCTTCAGACGAAGGCACTAAGGACTTTATCGTTATTGATGACATTTGGTGCAAATTTGTGACCCCGGCAATACAAACCATCATCTTTCCCACCAAGATGCAGCAGCAGGTCCTCGAGCTAGTACACGGCGCCAGTGGTCACATGAATGACTCACGTACGGTGGCAAAGCTGCAAGAGCGTTATTGGTGGCCGCACATGTCCGCGACAACACTGGACTACGTTGAAGCCTTTCAAATATATCATGTGTACAACCGTCATGCCACACGCTCAGTTGGCCCCTTGTGTTTTGTACCGAGATCAGAACTTCCATTCAGTGCAATAGCCTTATATCACATCACAATGACCACAGCTGACGAAAAATATATACTTAATGTCATTCACTTCTCGTCAAGATGTATTGTTCTAGCTCTTGCGCCTACAACATCTGCAACAGAAGCCTTGAAACATCTCCACTCAGTGTCTTACAGGTTCGGTGCACCTGATGATTGTGCGATCACGCCAAGTCATTTGAATCCAACAATTCAGAAACTTCATGCATATTCATGGTGTGAACATGCACTTCTTAGTCGCTTACAGGGAAGCTAGCAACGGAGTGGCGAAACGTGTCAATGCCACACTTGTGACTGTCCTCCGAAAACTGTGCAACAATGCCAAGGCACTGTGGGTCTCCAAACTCGACGAAACAGCTTTCGCTGTCAATGTAATCTGCCACAGAAGCACAGGATTTTCGCCATTCGAGCTTCTATTTGGATTTCTGCCAAAACTCTTAAATAAGAAAGTCTGCGCAGTGCAAGCCGTCGATATTCGTGACAGGTTTATGAACTTGCCAAACCTTCGCAGCGAGGCTGCCAGTAACTCCAAGGAAGCTCAAAGAAACCGTAAGACAGTCGACGACCGCACTCACCGCAGCACCTCATTGGACATCGGAGACTTTGGGTGCGAAGGCAAGAGCAAGTACTTTGCGGAACTGAAAAGCTGGCGCCAAAGTTCGAGGGATTCAATTAGGTGACAAAGAAAAGAACACCCGTCGCCTACGACGTTAGGCGCAAAACGAACTCCGCCACATCCTCACCAGATGCGCGTACAGTGCACATAAGCCAATTTAAACAGGACCACCGTCCGTACTTTGACCCAACGCTAGTGGAGCCCACATGCGAAGCCGCGCAATCAACCCCAAGTCCTGATGAATAGGATGGCGAGCGAATGCCTCCTACGAGCAATTAGCGCGATCAGCCAAATGATTAGCGAGGTTGCGATCCAAGAGTCACCGTGCACCACCCAAACGACTGCTTGACTATGAATTTACGTTGGTTGACTATTATTCCTGTCGAAGAGGACTTGGGCTTCCAAGCAGGGTGGGATTTGAGATGCAAGCCACTCGCCGCCAGGAACAGCCAAGCTCCGAAGCAGTCCGGCAACCCTAACTGACTTCCCGCTTTTATTTGGCGGGAGCACGGGGCGAGAAGAGAGCCTTCGGCCACGAGCGGAGAGGCAGCTAACCGTTTTTCGAGCCCTTTCTAACTCAGTGGTAGAACGTCCAAAATAAATGCATCTGTGCTCACAATCCACATGAGTGCATCTGGCTGGCGGTTTGAGTAGTAGCTCTGTCTGCGTAGATGTCAGTCCGGCGCTACACTAAATCCGGAGCAAGCTACCAAAAAATTACTAAGCATTGCCTCCTGGACTAGAGAAGGGCAGAACATGGGCAGAAAGGACATGCCAGTGCAGGGGCCTGTGATGTACAGGTTGCAACACAGCGCCCACTCCAATTCTCAGTGCAACCTCCTCACAGCGAGTTAGACCGCCGGGAATGTTATGTCAACGTGCAAGATCCAATCAACGAGCGGCGCTTCGCAGATTCTTTAGTAAAAATACTTTGTCTCCATCTGAAAGGTGTCACGCTTACGCGAAAAGACGGCTTCTTCTTAACAAGCGGCGCCACCACGTACGTGCCGAATACGAAGATAGCATGGCGTCTATGCTCAGACAGCTATGCTAAAGCGTGCAAAGCAGACATAATTACATGTGCTGCTCTTACAGCCTTCAATATGGATAAGTTTTTCAGCAGCAAAGTCAAGTGTTAATAAGCAGAATAAATAAGACTAGAGGTGGACGAGATAGTTCAAGCTTCTAATAATAAAAGTTCTCAGTGTGCAGCTCTCCTTAGCCCTCCCCGCCTCCTCTAACAACAAGACACGAAATTTGCCTGTTTACTGCCGACTGGGAAAAAGATATTTCCCTTCTGCCCACATTTAATAACAAGTCCGAAGTAGGGCGCCTCTCTTAAGCTCACCGGACGTCCTGATTCGGATGTCCGTTTTTGAATCTGCTTAGTGCTTCCTTCGGAAGTCCGGATTCGGCTTCGTATGCACGGACCTTAATCAGGCGTCCATCGGGCAATGTTGGCCGTTTCGGCTGAAGCGGCTTCTCAATCCCGCGCAGTAGAGGATTGCTTCTGCTATTGGCCGTGCCTCTAAAAATGGCCACACAGATTTGACCAGCTGCCTCCTGCAAGGTAAAAGGAGCAAATTAAAACTCTGTTGGCATGAAGAAGAGAAGGTTGCGGTAGTTTCATTCGCAAAGAATTACTTGTTTCGCCATATCATTCACTCTAGTGACGGACCCTAATGCTTTGAACGCAATTTGAGACCAAGTAGAAATATTCCGAAAATTTATAATACTCCACAACACAAAAGGGATATAAAAGTCTCTTGCACTGCACAGATATTAAGCAATAAATCAGCACAACGAAAACAGTAAGTCCGCGTTTGGCGTTCGTTTTCACTTATCCACCTACGAAAGTTGAATAGAATTGTGATATTTTTTCGGCAGGACCATCAAATGCGAATGTTTGAAATTCGGCTTCATAAGAAACAGCGACTGATCCACAGCCGTCGGGTTCGCACTGACGTGCTCCTCATGTTCTTCAGGCATCAAAAGTGAAGCATGTGAAGTGAGTCAAGAATTGCCATGCCTCCTATTACATTCATTAATTTTTTTTGCATTCCGCCTTTGGCCTAGTGTGTGAAAAGATCTCGGCCTCCTTTGCATTCGGTAGACGCCTGCTGCAGTGCACTACACGAGAAGTGCACCACGATGCGCAAGTTGTAAATATGAAATCACTATATTTTTTCTATCGCGCTATTATTTGGCTTTTAAATGCATTCATACATTCAACGATGACTGTGGTTTTGTTCAAATAGTCTGCTGTTTGGATTTTCAGGTTCTTCTTTTTCTTTGCCTCCAGTGTCAGAACAACAACCCAGAAAGCGGTGCCGACAAGGTTGAGGGCTCCACAAACCACGAAGAGCCAATCGTAGGCTCCAAATCTATCTCTGAAGAAACCTGCAAAAAAGAAGATTCCACGCTGTCACACCCAATTGAGAAGGCTCCCCAGCCCTGACTTCAGAAGGAGACCTAAAGGAAAGTGGTGAGAGGATTTAATGAGAAAAGATGTGCCGGACAGACAATAATTTACGTCTAACTCCACGCCACCCGATATCCCCCTCCAGGGCGTTATAGTGATTAGTATAAGGAAATCTCTCATTTGTCGCTCTGTCGTTTAATCTTGAAACCTACGCCTCTGCTCTCATTGACAAGCAAGCAGCTTACATTTCCACCTCTAAACATCTATCGAGCTCCTTTGACCACTAAGTTACCGAGCACATTTGCGCCTCTTAAAATCGTGCTGTGTACGCACTGCTGCTTTCTCTCTAAAATTTTCAATAAATAAATTTTCAATAAAATTTCTCAATAAATCATTTTTTTCAGGCACCGAATACCACGAAACAATATTCGCAAATCTTTTCTCCGCAGAATTGAGATGTCCGTCTCAGCACATGAAGCTTGAAACTGTTACAAGCGGCTAATAAAAGTTCTCTTCAATCTCACAAAAGCAAAGTGTTCCCAAAAAATCAATGCTTCTAACCACGCGTCAAGAACTCAACCTCTTCCCCTTTTCGGCGACAGGACACTTGGATAACGACCCTCTAAACACAGTTTGTTTGGAATGTTTTTACGTATGCAGAGTTTAACATCGCGAAGCGACACATGGACTATAGGACGCCGTGGTGGAGGGCTCTCGGAATACTTAGACCCCCTGGGATATTACACATGGTCTGAAAAACTCGCACTGGCGTTTTTGCTATTGTGTAAACAGGTTGTGTATATTATTTCTATTCTTATACTCTGTACCTGTCCCCTCACCTCCTTCACTTCATTTCTTTATTCTGCCTGCTATCCTTTATTGTAGCGTAGCTACACTACGCCACATCTTCGACCCTTCAGAGTGGCACCACATGAGGTCTGTGACAACACTTGAGGTCCGTGGGGGCGCCGTTGGTCACGTGGGTTGATCACGTGGTGCGGCCGTTGGTCACGTGGTTGGTCACGTGGTGCGGAGCAGCTGCTGCTGCTGGCGGCGCGGCGCGCAACAGCTGCAACAGCTGTGAGCATGCGCCGTGTTAACTGGTGCGAAGATGAAAAAGGAACGGCCAGCAAAACGAAGCGGCGAAAGAATGACTTTGCAATTCGACTGAGCGAGTTCCACTTGGCCAGATGTAGCTATCTCGTCACTCCAGGTCTAACTAGAGCTAAACCACCGCTATTTTTTCCGCTGCCCCAGCTCAGGTGCTTCAGCATCGATGGCAGATGCCAGGGCTTGCAAAGAACTTTTCCTTCCTTTCTGTTATCATTTTAATAAAACCGCGTACAACTACTAGCGTTTTCGCATTTAAGCTCCATTGAAACGTCGCAGCCCCGGCCAGTATTCTCTCGGAGACCATTGGCTCATCACCTTAACGCCAAAGGCAGGGAGCCACCACAGTAGGCGGCTGTGGCGAGTCCCGAGTGCAAGGAAGACACAAATTATTCCTAACGTCCGAAAGCCAGCCTTTCGGCTCCTGTGAAGACTTCTTCGAAGAGATGTTTCGTTCCTGTGAGCGCACTCACATTTCAGCTCCTTGGAGGGCGAATCTATACAACCTGTGGCTCCATTTCCATGAACGCCGCCTAGTCTCATTCGAGAGACGAACAGATACTTCTTCAGTTGTCGACAATGAATAGAGGTAAGGGGAATAAAAGAATGTGTTCTGCCCCCCTTGTTTCATATAGCCTGGAACCAGAGAAAGGGTTTTTTAAGTTTGTAGTCATGAATGCTTGTTTCAAGTAACCCTGAACCGAAGAGAGGCTTTTCAAGTTTGTGGAATTGAATGCTGTCTGCCGGATCCATATTTGAATGCAAGATGATGACGACCGTTTCAAGTTGATGAATTTTGCGCTTTAGTATATACCAGTTCAGCAAATGTTTATTTTCCTGGTCAGTGCAAAGGTTACTCACACCAAACGACTGATATAAGGATGAGGTGACATGATGAAAGTGCTTTGAGCACAGTAGGGAACGTCACAAAGATATTGGGCAATTATGAAAAGAATTTCAGCGAGAAAAGTCTCCTGGGAAACTTCAGTGCCGTAACTACAGCTAGTATTCCTTTGTCAACGAATGTCCAGGTGGTGCAGCTATTAAAGCCGAATATTAAAGAAAAACTATTTAAGATGTAGAGTGCTTTCTTATTTTTTAAGGCATGAAAATTATTCATCATTGAAAAAAGAATTTGAATGACATACGATTGACGTTGCTCCGGAGGGGAGAAGGAAGTACATACGACTTAATTTCCCCAAGCAAGACTTACAATACGAGCAACGCAGCTACGGATGAATACAAAATTGATTTCGACTATTTCTGGACCACTAAGGATCTATGACATGGTAAAGAGTACGCCTGTTTTGCATTTCGTCTCCAACGAAAATCAGTCATCGCGAGCGAGTTTCGACTATCTTGGAGATTTGATAGAAATAACTACTTTCACTGCAAATAGATAGGGGCAGTTACGTATTAAATATCTCTAATTCTTGACCTGCTTCAATAGCATAATAAAATTTTCATTCCTTTCATGAGTAAGCCGAGTGAAGAAGGTTGCATTTCATTTAGCACGTATCATGCTCATTCTCATGTCAGTTTTATGTCATAGGTATGTGTCGCGGATTTCCCCGGAGAACACTCGGAGCGGAAGAATAGACTAGGCGACAGGTGTACCCACACAGACGCACATTTATACATTCTACGTGACACACACACAAGCACACAAAACCAACTAACAAACTAGCACAAAACACAAGCGTTCTACTGTTAGCGGCCGGCGTTCGTGCTCACGGTTGGTTCAGTGCGGATGCGGCGTTGTATGTGTCCAGTAACCAGCGTCCAGATGGCGTTCGACGTGTTGCGGCTGACGTCGCTGGTGGCGTCGCTGGCTACGTCGTACGAGCTCCCGGTCCAAGCGCCCGTGGAGGCGATGCCGGTGTTGTTGGCCTTTGGGGCACCACCCGGATGGGTGGCAACAGCGCTGGAGACACCCCTGGCCGTAGCAGGTGGTAACGTTCTCAGTTAAATCCTCGGAACGGGCTCAGGAACGGCAGGAAACCCACGATGCGAAGCCGTAGAACGCGATCTCACCAGAGTAGTAGCCGGCGTCACTCTCTTCCAGCCGAAGCGTCCCTTACCCGCCGGAGCCTCCGCTTCTCTGTTCTTTCCACCGTGCCTCGCTCTCCCTAGCGCTTTTATAGCCTTGGCGTTAGTTCACGTAATCCTTGTCGTCGTCCTCTTCTTCTACTCTTCTCCACCAATCATCTCTCTCCACCTCACCGAATGCTGCTTCATCTTCTTTAGTCTTCGGTTAACCCACGTCGTCCTTATCGCCAACCTCTTCGTTTTCTTGAAACCTCTTTCCTTCATAATTTTATTTTAGACTCCCTATTATATGTGACATTATGTTTAATTTTTAGGTTGAAGACATAACTTATGAGCAATAATAAATGTTTAATATGATTAGTACTGACTTTTTCGCAAGCAACCTAACCCTTGCTTAACTGTTACTGTACACAGTATCCCATTTGTCGTGCTTGGTTTCCGCTTCGTAATGTGAAATATGCAACCTGCTACTGCCGCCTCGGGGAATATAGTGTGTAAAGCTGTGTTTACATAGTTATAAGGCGGAAGCCTTACTTGCCGCATTGAGCAAAAACCCGCGCACGCGTATGTGTGTGTGTGCGTGTGTTCGTGTGTGTGTGTGTGTGCACGTGTGCGTGCGTGCGTGCGTGTCTGTCTGTGTGTGTGTGTGTGTGTGTGTGTGTGTGTGTGTGTGTGTGTGTGTGTGTGTGTGTGTGTGTGTGTGTGTGTGTGTGTGTGTGTGTGTGCGCGCGCGCGTGCGCGCGCGTGCGTGCGTGCGTGCGTGCGTGCGTGTGTGTGTGTGTGTGTGTGTGTGTGTGTGTGTGTGTGTGTGTGTGTGTGTGTGTGTGTGTGTGTGTGTGTGTGTGTGTGTGTGTGTGTGTGTGTGTGTGTGTGTGTGTGTGTGTGTGTGTGTGTGTGTGTGTGTGTGTGTGTGTGTGTGTGTGTGTGTGTGTGTGTGTGTGTGTGTGTGTGTGTGTGTGTGTGTGTGTGTGTGTGTGTGTGTGTGTGTGTGTGTGTGTGTGCGCGCGCGCGCCCGGTGGTGGGGTAGGGGGTCACCAGCAGCGTGTGGCGGTGGCTGTGTTCACTACGATAGCGTGGCATCGCGCCGACGATTGAAGGTAGAATTGCAAGCTGCGTGTCATCGTGTTGTGTCTGGCTGCTGCGCGTGCAGTAGAAGGGCTGAAAAGGCGCCGAGGCGGCCTCTTTCCACAGCGATAGAGAGGTAGGACGTTTCCGGGTGCGTGGCAACACGGTTCCTTCCGACACGTAAGTTCAACGCGAAAATCATAGCGGC
This sequence comes from Amblyomma americanum, assembly GCF_052857255.1. Classification (NCBI taxonomy): domain Eukaryota; kingdom Metazoa; phylum Arthropoda; class Arachnida; order Ixodida; family Ixodidae; genus Amblyomma; species Amblyomma americanum. Next base: position 134,069,658 of record NC_135498.1, on the reverse strand, counting down.
AGGTGCTGTTCGATCGTGTGTTACGGACAGCGAATGACTGCGTTCACGAAGTGAGCGGGCGGGTTTTCGCCTTTTCACGCGTAGACAGTCCTAAATGTCTGCCGATATTTTCCTTGCGATGGTGTGTACCTTTGTAAAGGCCACATTATTGAAAAAGACATGAACACTATATGAATTAAAAGTACCCTTTGCAGTTGTAACCTTCGCAAAAGGTTAAATGTTTAAAGGGTACATTGCTATAACCTTTATTTACAGGCGAAGAAATTTGAAAACAGTGCATCATTATAAAGGTTATCATGTTTAGCGCGAGAGTTTTTAAACATAGCCGCATTCGCACAATCTTCTGTACTTATACCGTTAGGGGCGCCATTGGTATGGTTCCTATTGCTCTGAGCTAGGCCATTCGCACCATTGTCTCTACTATGCGCCCTTAATCCGCAAGAGTTGCATTCGCACTGTTGTCTGTACTAGGCGCCTGTACTAACGCCATTGCTATAGTGTCTATGCGCCCTTAGTTATGTCATTAGCACAGTGCCTATGATTCCTCTAATGCGACGCTGGTGTAGTGTGTAAGAGCTGCATTCGCACCGGCGTTAGTGGTATGTCCTCGCGTTGTCTTTCCAACATCTTCATGAACCATGCATCCTTTGTGAGGCGCAGACCTTCGCAACAGCAAGGGCACCAAGCCACTGGTGGAGCTGCTGGCGCACTACGAGCTACCACATTAGGCCGTGTTAAGCCGGACGCAACAGTTCCGTGTATTCTACATGCTGGACAACACCGTGCGATAGCTGCGTCTAGACGCGCTCGTCCCAGTCAGCGCCCTGCTAGACTACCACAACCGCGAGCGATGCATCCTCTACGTGAGTACCAGCACCCCAGCGCCCCGGATAGCTTCGGTTGGTGCTCACGCATTTCGCGCCTTATATGCGCCAAATAATGACTGAAAAGGCTTCTGACTACAGAAGTGCACGTTTTAGTTATGAATTAACATTCTATGTTATGTAGTAAAACTAGTCACCCCTAGTAACTTGTACATCATGTCATGCCTACACCGTGCCATACAGTACTGTACCGTACCATATCATAATATCACATAACACACCGTGCCGTACAATAGGGTGCCTTAGGATACTATGCTTATATCATACCATGCCATATCATGCGCTGTCAGACCATGTACTTTATCTGTCGCGGTGGCTGAGTGTTTAAGTAAAACTCTTGATAGGGCTACTTGATTCATGCTTGGAGATGTAGCGAAAACGGTGCGGAGAACGAGGGCAAATCTAGAACGCAAACGACAGACCAGCGTCATTCATTACATCTTCATTACATTACGTTTTCCTGACAACTTCAGCGGGTAATGGTGCACAGCTTCTGAACCCGAAGAAGCTGGTTGTTTCCCTACAACAGCGGCCGCGCTTCGGTGAGGCTAAAATGCGATTGCCGTGTAGTGTGCGATGTAAATGCACGTTAGCCCCAAGAAGTTTAAATTTATCCGGAGCCCTCCACTATAGGCATCCGCTTTAGCGCATGTGTAGCCTTGCGCCGTTAAACTTCGTACTGTACAACACCATATCATAAAATACTGTACCACATCATTACATGCCTTTGTATGCAGTTCTATACCCTGCAATTCAATATCACAGCGTGCCGCACCATGCCATACGTATCACATCATACTACGAAAAACAATACCTATAATACCAAGTCGTACCACATCATAGTCATTAGGGCTTCGAGGGGAGGTACAAAAAAAATTGAACCACGGGAGCGAACGCGTGTACTGCTCGGCGCGTCCTGAAAAATTGTCCGACGCAGATCGGGCAGCCTTCTTTTTGTGTGGAGATGGCGGTGCTTTGAGGCCGCTACCACATACCCTTTTTTCGCATCCCGCACCGGTACAAACTGTACATATACCAGTGCCTCCTGCTGCTGGTCGCCAACATGGCTGCTGCGGACATCGCCAATGACATCATTGCCTTCAAGGACAATTAAAACTATATCGGGATAAAGCTAAAAATCTACGTAATAGCCCCGAATTACGGTTTGCATCATACTCTGCACTCCGTTATTTTGTCCTGCCTTTTCACCTGCTTTGTAGGTCATTCGGCTTGACTCTAGGGACCTCTGCCTTCCACGCGACCTCGTTCCTTTAGCCTCGTACCTCCGAAACAAACACCTAACGTATAGCTGCTTACTACAAGTGAAACGCCACGTCCTGTCTTACTGTGAAGCAGTTTGAAGTGTAAAATTCGTTCAATTTCTGGTGACAAATGTACGGGCATATGCTGCCATACAGTCGACAATACGCGCTTTCTTCCACAAATATTTTCTTTAACTGATTCGTTGCCGCCGCCCATTCTTTCTATCTCTTATTTCGTGGGTCGATTTTGGCACGTATCAGAAACTCACACAATTAAACGACTCTATAAGGCCAGTGCAGTTAGGGTGCAATGTATTGGAGTCCTCTATTTGTTCAAGAGGTAAAACGTTGACGTGAAAAGAAGGTACATAACCGAATGGTGCCCAACACTTCTGCAATTTTCATTCGTATTTGTATCTTTTTATCTCCAAAGTTTTCCTCAGCACAGGGTATAGTGTAGGTGTGGGTTTGAGTAGCAGGGAAAATTTGAGCATTTTGAGCCCAAACTACAGCATTTCCTGTGATTAAGAAGTAAGCGCAATATGAAAGACTCGGTGTTGCTTGACCAATTGCACAGTAAAAATTTTCTGCGCAAAATGTTTACGTTGGACGTCTTTGAGGAACCTGTGAATATGCGCTGAAAAGGCAATGGTGGTCCAGTGGCTGAGCCAGCCGTTTTGTTGGACTAACAAGTTCACACGTGAACCTGACAGCCTCGGCGGCTGCATCTTTGCAGATGGTTATTGTAGCTAATACGTCCGCAGTTCGAGACTTTGCCACGATAATATCCGACTTTTTTTCGTAACTTCTTTCAGGCATTCGCGTCTCTATCTACGAGTACGTTATAGTATAGAAACGAAGTTACATCTTCTAGTAAACAGGCGGCACAATTTTCAGGACCTTGTTTTTTACGTACTCATCATCCAGCAGTTACCGTGGCTATAAATATAATGTTGCCCCTGAATAGAGTTCCTCAAGGAACCACTTGCTGATCACCTTGCGCGCAATAGTTCATTTAATTATTTGATGACGCTTGGTCAAATACCACGTGTGCGAATGATCGGTACATATTCTTGTCTCTTTTCATGGCATTTTTGACAACACTAAACCAATGAACTTTTTCGTGAGAGTGTCTAAGTCCGCTGGCCAGTTCTTCGACAAGAGATCTTGACTTCATCTGGGTCCACAAGAAAAGCGCTCTTGTCGAAGCTTTGGCTAGGGGGCTGACGTCCCTCTCTACCCTTGTTCATATAGCTTCCTGTGTGTCAGTGTCTTGTAGACTACATCAATGAGCATAAGTAGGTACATACCTATGACAGAAGGCTTCACAAATGACAGCAGACCTGCAGAAGCGACGACCGTTCCAAACGACATGGACAATCTTTCGTGTCCGAAATAAGACCCCAGGACCATGGGAAAAAGGACCATGCCAGTTCCGACGAGAAAAGCTACACCCAACACTGTGGCAAAGATTAGCCCTCGAGTGGTGGTTATTGGGAGAAGAATAAGAAGAATGCCTTCTGCGCTCAATAAAAGCAGCATCGCGGCTTTGCTCCCAAGTATGCCACGGTCAACAGCGATTGGGATCATGAGTCTCCCAAAGATTTCGGTGATGGCTCCCACTGATGAGATCGTCACAGCGCTGGACACATTCACCCCTCGGTCGATGGCGAAGTCTACAAAAAGCGCTATATAGCACTCAAAGACGAGACTATATACGATGAAACTGTATATGATGAGGTAAAAACTAGGCTCTTTGAAGACCGTCAGCCCATACTTCAGTGTTCGTTTTGTTTTTTCAGTCCTGGACGTTGATCGGTTTTCAGCGATCTCCTGATTTTGGGTCCTAGTATTTATCACCTTTGGAGTACGCGGAAACAGGCTGAATGCTAAACCGTTCATAATAACGGCTCCAAAGATGAGAAGGGAGCCGCGCAAGCCGTAAATTCCGGTGAGGTACTCGAGCAGCTTGGGAAACACGAACAGCCCCATGGTGACGCCCGTGTAGTTCAGGCCCGTGGCTAGTCCCTTGTGTTTGTCGAAGTGCTCGCTGATGATTGTTGGTGCAACGATGAACACCATGCCTGTGCCGATGGCTGCGATAGACAATTTTTAGCAATGAAATCAGCATGAGTTAAAAGCTACTATTGTTTGTGTTTATTCGGATAACAGATAAAGCAATTTGAATACAGCCTAGTGAGTTTTTAACGCGCTTAGGATAAATATGTGGCGCACACCGCAAACAGCAAACCAGTGACGAAACACGAGAAGATAATGCAGTAATTTTTTTTGCCAGCATCACACCAACCTAAAGAAGTAAGTTTAAATAGCGACAACAAATTCATATTACTTGTTCGATTTCACGGGCATAGTTAGTCGAATGGCGTTTATAGTAGAGACTGGTTACACCACTGCTTTGTTCACACAATACTAATTTTAAACATCCCATTTTGCTGAAGCGGATCCTGTAGTGGCTAAGTGGCTTTGGCGTTCAACTGCTTATCTAAGGTTGCGGGCCTGTTCTGGGTCGCGGTGGCGGTATTTGTGTAGACGCGAATTACAAAAACCTCCTTTTCCTCCGCGATGTCAGCCCACATCAATGTATACCAGGGGGAGCATAATTTAGAATTTTAGCATTGTGTTACAGCACCGGGCTACATTTAAAGCCTTACCATGCACAACGCCCAATGTAAACGTCATCAAGCCAATGCTTGTGGCGAAGTAGCTCACGATGGCACCTATGCTTGCAGTAGCTGCCCCCGCTATGATCACTGGCCGTGCAGTGAACCTGTGAGCCACAGGACCTGTTATCAGCCCTGGAAGGAAATACAATCAATATTCTTGGTGCATACTGTGAGCCTCCGTACTCCTGAATTTCGAAAATCTAAAGGTGGGAGTTAATAACCACCAATCACCAGCAGCAAAAACAACGTACATTAAAGCTAACACATTTATTTTAATAGACGGAAAGGTTACTAAAAACTTGCTCTACAGACATATTTTGCGTTGAAGCGGAAGATGCCGCGAACAGTCAATATGCGGAAAGCGTGCTTGTGCCGCTGCAAGAATGAAATCGAAGTTGTCTTTGGTTTACCGTGATGACAAACCTCAAACCAATGTGTTCGCAAACGGGTGCTGTGCATTGAGCTTTGTGATGAATGATCACCCAATAACCTTATAGGATACATCCAGCTCCGTTCCCGTCTTCACGTGAGAACGTTGTTCACTAAACTGCAAGTTGTAACCTGATAAACGTGCAAACGTAAGTCACTCAACTGTTATTTACAATGAAGGAATACTGAAGTCCAGCATGCTAATTGGTGTTAAAGGGTAATGGTGAGCGCCTTCCTGAAAATGGCGGCTGCCCTTGAGCTGCCTCGGCTTTACAGTGTTGAGCTTTGTTCAAAATGGTCGTTTAGGCTGTGGTTTGTCCGTTCATTTGCCGGGAACCTTGATTATAGCTACGCGACGCAGCGGCAATGACCTAATCTAGGCGCCAATGAGACTTATCTTTCGCATCGCCGCAATTTCTAAACTCCTGTGTAACGTTTTTATGTCTGCTTCTTTTACTTCACACCCCGACGGACTGTGACACTCGACGCCAACTTCAGGGCCTGCGAGCTGTTTATTTCACCGCATCGAAAAGCCCGCGTCAACATGCGTCATCGCATCTACTCAGCTTATTCCGCCAGATACTGCCGCCTTGTCGGCCGGCGACCACACGCTCATCGAGCTCATTTCTTGGCGTTTATTATGAATAGAAACGAGATAGAGAAGCCCTTTAATGAAAAAAATACACAATTTAGCCGGTGCTTAAAAATAGCTGGCATGCTAGTCGGCGTGGCGAAGGAAATTAGGGAAATAAAGACGGAAAGGGAGCGGTGCGGAAAAGGTAAAATAAAACATTTAAAAAGGGGATAAGAAAAAATGCAGCCGTTAAACGCGTACAAATGTGCATCGGCGAGTAATGATGGTATATATACAATGATGAAGTGCATAGTCAAAAAAACGAGATAACAAAGCTCACTTTGCCAAGAATGTGTGATGATAACAAGGAGATTTTATAGCTTCTCATGAAGTCCAGTGCCCTTTAAATATACAAATAAGTTATTTGCATGTCCCTGTTGCCTATCATAGGCTAACGGCACTAAAACACTGTCCATTGTTAGAGGCACTGGGGAGAGCTTCTCTATGCAGTGTTCATAGTACGCACGCACGCCAGCATATGCAGAGCACTCAAGCACGCTATGTTCCAGAGGGTTGATCGATTCGCAGTTGTCACAAAGCGGACTGTTCATTTGACTGATGCGGTATCGCAAGCAGTTGGTAAATGCAGCGCTCAGGCGAAGTCAGTGATAAATTGTCTGCAGATGGCGAGCAATTTTTGGTGGCAGTTTTCATCTGAGATTTAATCTGAGGGAAAAAGATTGATAGTATGGAACGCTCACTGGACTATATGTCTACGCAATACGGCGAGATCCTTTACACTGCAAACAGCTACGGCAACGAGGTAACGACGCTTGAGGAGAAATGTAAAACCTTGGAATTGAGTCTGAAAAAGCAAAAGGCGGAAACAGCGCAGGTGAACTCAATGATGCATGACTTCGAATAATCTAGGCGAAGAAATATTCATGTTCATAGTGCAGAGCACGACCAGAATGAAAATCTTTGCGGAATTCTTGAGCATGTGGCTGGAAAAATTAATATAGAGCAAACAAAACCAGAAGAAAGTGAAACGGTTCATAGACAAAAAAAAGTGGCGTCCCGCCAATAATTGTGAATTTCTCGAAACAACAGATTAGAAATGCTTGGACCAGTAAGCGGTTTCACCTGAAAAAAAGAGGATATCTATATCAATGAGAACATAACCAGAAACACCAAGAAACTGCTCTGGCTTGCGGAAAAATGGGCAAAAGACAACTGTTATAAGTATGTGTGGGCACGCAATGGTGATATTTTAGAGAGGAAAGAGGACGGCGTGAACTCAATTAGATATGAGATGAGGACAGTCTCCTGAATTTAGCATAAGTATAGATCACCAAGCTTTAAGTCCATTCCATGACTGGCTTATGGTTAGGCAGGAATGTGCTACTACAGAAAACCTTCAAGCTAACCTTAATACAATGCATGTTTACATAAGCTTTTAAAAATCACTAGGATTTGTTACATCTATATTTGGATAAGTATAGTCATAATTTCGATGTCATAATTTTAACAAACTAATGGAAACAGTTCCGTAGAGGAAACTTATCAAATGGATCATTTCCAGCAGTTCAGTATTTGTCGTGAAGACAGAAAGGGTGGTGGGCTGATAATTTACGTTCGAGATTCTTGGCTATGCGATAGAAAACTGTTTGTGTGAACGAATTTGAGATCATTCTTCTCACAATGTAAAGTGCTTCTGAATGCATCGTCATATGTGCGATCTCACCGTGAAAATCTGTGATTTTTTTAGATGAATTGGAATCACTTTTAGCGCAGCTTGATAAATTGGATGACCTGATCTTAGTGGGATATTTCAATATTGATATATCCTACATGGAGAGCCACTGTGTGGCCGATTACCTAAACGTCATCTCAGCATTGCGATTACAGAATAAAATATCAAGCTTTACTCGAGAAGAACATCTTGGTAATAAAGTCACACGTTCATGCATTGATCCCCTAACGGTCCGTACAGCTTGCCAAAAGGCGATAGCTGGAGTTGTTCAGCAAAAAGTGGCGGATAATTACTTCTTAGCACTAACATTGTTTTCCTCTATCGACTCTGAAATACAGAGTTTATCTGGCACTATTACTATTCTGGATGATAAGAAAATAGATGCTCTGATCAACTGATATAACTGGAATACACGCATTGAGTTGGACCATCTCAGGCTATATGAAAAGCTTGTTTCTGTTTTGCGCTCCTTCTATAAGATTGCTGTAAATAAAGTTAACTTTAAAAGAAGCAAAGTGCATAAGCCATGGATTAATAAAGAGATAATGGAAGCAAGTTTCCTGAAAGAGAAAAATTGGCAAAGATGTAGGAAGAACCCGGATAACTTACTGTTACAGCAGGAACTGCGGAAAACTAGGAAGAAATGATAAGCATTGTTAAGAAGGGCTAAAAATTAAAATTATAGATTACAGCTTAATGCTTCTAAGAATGATCCTCGTAAATCGTGAAATATTTTAAATTCATTTGGTTGGAGGAAGATGAAAATAGCGTTGATGATACTATAATTAAAAAATTTCCGGGTAAAAAGATACAGGAACTAACTAAAGATTTTAACAAATCATTCGCTTCTGTTACCAATAATTCAAAAGAAGGTAGCGCTCTAGGAACTGAGTTTATTTCTGAATCCACCCCGAATCTGCACTCGCCATATATGATAGACATAAGTGAAGAAGATCTGAGGAGTTCCGTTATCAGTTTTTCTTGTGTCAGGCTTCCTGGTTATGATGCCTTTAGAATGAGAGATCTTATTATGAACTTTGATAAGCTTAAACCTACACTTTCTTATATACTATCAGACATTGTAAAATCTGGAAAAATTCCTGCAAGAATGAAATTCTCAGTACACAGACCAATATACAAAGGTGGGAATAAGCAGAACTGCGAAAATACAGACCCATTGCTATTTTGCCTTTAGAGGATTGTATTCTTGAGAAAATGTTGCGAAAAGTACCGCCTCCTGAGTGATGTGCAGCATGGCTTTCGTACTTCCCGCAGTACTATTACATTACTGGAAAATTTCTGACTTTGTAAATTGGGACATTGATGCTAATAAACTTGTTTTG